>NW_020538411.1:0-34371 GCF_003426905.1 Ctenocephalides felis
TTGAGGCATTCGTTTTGAGAGAAATTGTGAATTTTCACCAACATAGCAATTTGAGCAGCATTACAGTCAATGACATACACGACGTTTGACATGCGGGAAGCAGGGGTAGGTGTTTTTAAATTAGTGTATAAGTCTGCGAGAGTGTGTCCAGTCGAACATACTACCTTCAGACCAACGGATGAGAAAAGTTTTTTCCAAGAGTGGAAAAGGCAGTCTATGTAGGGTAATGAAATGAAGGAATTGAATAGTGATGGTGAATTTTCAGGAACAGGGTTAAGGGTTTGTGAAGTGATACTATTTTGTTGTGATTGGGAGGTAAAAAAGAAAGAAGTACGGAATTAATTGCGAAGAAAAGGTTTCCTATTATTTATCACCGAGCGCAAAAGTTGTAGAGCATAGGAATTATTATTTGAAGGGTAGAATATATCAAATTAATATTTTTTTCCCATATGATGGATAGAAAGAAGATGGCATGATCTAGTAAAGTTGATGATAGATGCAATCTTAGTTGATTTGGGGTGATAGGAATGGTAGTTTAAAAGGTCCAGACCAAGGGGATTTTGATACCATCATGTCGTGACGGAGTCGTCATTTTTAAAAAGAGTAATATCTAAAAAACTAATGGAGTTGTTAAGTTGAGTCTCTACATTAAAACAAAGGTGTGTGAAGAATTTATCAAACGAATTCAGGAAATTGGTTATGTGATGAGTAGAAATGCAAGTTAAAATGTCGTCAACGTATCGTTTGTAAAAAAGAGGTATATAAGACAAAGTATTAGGAGTAGAGTTCTCTAGGATCTGCATACTAAGTTCAGCAAGTGGGGCACTCAAACTGGAACCCATTGGAGTGCAAAATTTTTGTTTAAAGAAGAAATCGTTGAACGAAAAATAGGCATTAGAAACAATGAATTTAATACATTTCAGGAACCAATTTATGGTCTATGGCAGAGAGAATAAGGTCAGGTGAGATGTTAGTAAAGAGGGAAACAACATCTAAACTAACGAAGGAATAAATCAGAAGGTACATTGAGGGAGTTAAGTTTGGAAATGAGTTTGAAAGAATTTTCGACAATATGGGGAGAATTATATGTGACATTGGATAAAATTAAACTAATAAATTTAGATAATTTGCAAAGTGGGGAATTTAAGTCAGCAACTATTGGTCGAAGAGGAAAACCATCTTTGTGAATTTTGGGAAGACAATAAAGTTTTGCGGAAATGGGATTGTAGGTTTTTAATTGTAGGGAGAGAGGTTTGGGAATTTGCTTGCTTTCTATGAGTGAATCAATGAATTTCAAAGTATTCCGATTTAAAAGGTCGATAGGGTCTGAATTTATAGATTCGTAAATGTTTACATCAGCTAGGAGGGACATGGATTTAGAAATATAGTCAACTTTGTTCATGATAACCGTAATGTTACCCTTATCTGCCCTGGTCACAACAATTTCTAGGTGTTGTTTGATAAAGGATTTGCAAAAGTGGATGTCTTTGAGTAATTCTTTATGTTGATGAATGTTATAAATGTCAAATTTGAAAAACAAATTCAATTGTTTGCAAAAAATAGATTTAATGCGTTTTTTTCATTGATATCTTTCAAATTACGTAACCTATTTTCTAAAGAACTAAGTGTTTTGACAAAATTAAAAGATTTTTGGAATGTTGTGGAATGGAAAATTTAGGACCTAGTGCTAAAATGTTCAAAACATTGGATGGGATGTCTAAATTGTAAATGTTTTTCACCCATTTATTGATGATATCAGCGTTTATATTTAATTTGGATTCGTTTGCTTTTTTCGAATAAAGAGTATTGAATTTTTGAAGATTTTTGTGACATATTAAAAGAATTATTGAATCTAGAGTTTTCGAAATCTAAAAAAATGTTAACGTCAATGTGATTATTTATAGTGGAAAATAAGGATTGGATGTTATAGTTTAAAGATTTATTTATGTATGAGATTATGCAATGTTTTATTTCTAGATTCAGCAACATAAAAAAGGAAAGCTTCTTATTTTTAAAATAATTGGAATTTATATTATTAAAGTTTATTAGCTTGAAATTAAAGGAATTTGGAAGAAGTCTTTCTTCACGACAACGCAGTAAAAAAGTTCTTTTGTTGGTGACGATAGCCAGTTTTGAGAAAAGATTTGAAATAGTTTTAAATAATTTGAGTTTAGTAGGTCCATAGCATTGGAAAATGTACTCGAAAAAAGATGGGAAAGAATAAGGAATACATTGTGTAAAATTATCATGAAAGTAAGAATTGTTATAACGGTAAATAGACGAATAATTGAAATTATTATAATTCTGTCTGTAAGATGGGTCAAATCAAGGCCCTAAAAGTATATTGTCATAATAAAAACATTTTGTTTCTGTTTTTAATTACTGGAAAAACTGTAATTAAACTGTTTTTAATTACTGGATGGATGCCCAAGAATAACTTTATCATATATATATATATATATATATATATATATATATATATATATACTAGCTGGCCCGGCAAACGTTTTGCCATAAAAAATATGTCTAGTAGAAAATAACTAATTGAATGCAAATTGGTATGTAAGTGAAAGGGGCAGCTAACAAAAAACATATGAATAGTTTATCCACTGCAAAGTACGGCACGAATAATAGTCTTTTGGAGTCTATAATCTTATATATAAAAATGGAGCTCTGTTTCAAATGTCCGAATAAAACTCGAAAACGGCTGAATCGATTTGGCCAGTTTTAGTCTTGAAAAATTCGTGCCAATCCAGAGAAAGTCCAAAAGGTAAGAAATTATTTCAAATCCGCGTAGAAACTTTACATTTATAATTTGAAAATTTTTGTAGAAGCGTAATTTAAATTAAACAATTGACGGTGGCAATTACGTGAAATGTCAAACGCTTTTGACAGATGATGTTCAATTACGTTTAATAGGATGTTTTACGCGAATATTATTTATTTATGACAAATTTGTAGTAAGTAGTTTTGTTTGTAGTTTTATTTATATACAAAAACGTTAGTAGACGGGCCGCAAGTGTTACTAGAGACTCAAAATATGTACTTTTTTGATATGTTAATACGAAAATGCACTTTTTGGCATATTTTTCTCAAACACGGTGCTCTGAAAGATCTCATTTGTATAATTATACACTCATTGGTATTTATAAAACATTTTCTAGGTTATATTATTTTTTATTTATGTTATTTAAATTCAGAATCAAAATTTGGTATCGATCAAATGGACATTTTGTCGAATAACATTTTTCCAGTTATAATTTCCCAGAATTTATCGCAGAATAGATATTAATATATGAAGGTCCGGGATTAAAAAGGTCCACCACCGATGTGCCAAAAATCAGTAAAGTTAAGCATTGTTTAACAACAATATATGAAAGTAGAGGAAAAAAGATGTATAGCCAGCTACAACCTTGATTTGAAACGATAATCTTTGAAATAGGGGAAATAAACGGTAATATTTGAAAATCCATAATAAAAGTATTTTCTTCCGTTGGTAGTTTTAGCATTAGTTAAAAATGTAATTATTTGGTAAAATATCTTTAAAACTATATTAAGGCTTTAAACCTGCCCGTTTGAAGTTACCCCGCCTAAAGGGTAAAAAGGTCTAAATAACAAATTTTTGAAAGACATAAAAAAGCACATTTCTACAATGATGAAGTAGAACGCAGTTTACTGAACGTAGTCAGATAATTGTTCGTTTGATATGTGTTATTTGTTGTGATATAATTGTTATGGTTTTCACAATATAGTTTATATTTGCTCAAAGTCAAATTGGACCTTTGTGCCTCGCCCTGCTCTACATACATACTTTTTATTAAATTTACGTTAATTCATCATACCACTACGAATGGTACTTGAAACTTTTCAAAAAGCGAGGTCAAAGAAGAAATACTTAATTAATTTTCTATCTCTCCTCGCAGAAAATTGAAAAATTTGTATAAGCTCAGTAGTATTATTTACAATTATACACAAAATCCAGAATCCAGAAGAATCTGAAAAGCTTAAAACGTAATCAATAAGTCGAAATACCAAAAAAGACTTGGATTGGATTATACCATGATTTCTATAGAATTGATAATACCTCATTATATATAGCATTCAAACAACACATCCTTATACACTTGAAGCATTAATATTTTTGATTCTCTAGAAATTGTTTAGAATATACCTTATTTAGCAAAACAACGTTTGCCGGGTCAGCTAGTAGTCTATAAAAGTCTTTGGTCCTGGATAATATAATAGTCTTTTGATAATATTAATAGTCTTCGCAAGGACCAACCTAATCTGAAACTGATTCTATTTATATCAATTAGCACATTTACAGTTTCAAGATTTTGATATATTATTACCGCGCTTTCGATTAATTCATTAGTTTTTCCTTTACAAAACCCGATAATACATTTCTAATTATGTTGTTATGTAGCATGCCCAGCGAATTGACTAATATTTATGCTTTAAATGCTTATTTATAGTATATTTTTTATAATGTATATATGTTTACACATACCTATAGTATGCAATTAATATAACTTTTATTCATTGATATTTCATTCTGTACTATATTTCTTAGGAGTAATAATATATATTTTAAATATTGTTTCTTTTCCTGTGTTAATTTGTTTAACGCCAGATCCAACTAATTTTATATTTTAATTATCGCTACTGCTCCTGACCATGTAACATATATTTATTAAATTGAAATTTAGTCAAACACATTTAATTTCATAAACAATACTATTGATATTTAATTAAAATAAATTTTAAGAATCTCACAAATATATATTGCTTTCTAAACTTTCCATCAATTCAAAATTGGCAACATAATGCTACATAATATTTATTAATTTATTTAGCAGATAATAATACATAATCTTCAAGTGGACTCACTTATAAACGCGGTATAAACAGATGCAGTCAAATATTACAATATAATCATAGAAGAAATGTTCTTTTGTACTGTTTCAGTGCTGCGTACGCCTCAGCAGAAAGTCTACTGTACCCAACGTTATCGCTCGAACTGTTCGTAAGTCGTTGCTCTAGATAAGATCAAACTGATTATACGATTCACTTGAAATTGCCAAAAACATAATATTTCGACTATAAATTGAAACTTTTAATATATTTTAATATATAGTGAGCAAAACAAATTTTAAATCGGTTCAGTATTTTAGGCGTCCATCGCAGACGTAAGGTGTGATGCTAAATTTATATATATTAAGATATACATCTTAGGGGCGTCCATTAATCACGTGAGCTAGTTTTTAAGGATTTTTAGACCCCACCCCCTCCCCCTTGGTGATACGTGGTGATATCCAAAATTACGGGAAATTTTCTATAATTTGTAGATTCACAGAAATATAGTTAGATTGTAGAAATAAATGGAAAAAATACAAAAACCGCTTATCATTGTTTGCCCTTTAAAATATTTAGGGCATAGTTTAACATTAAAAACAAAAGAAGACTGTCATTTGCCAAAAATTTCCATTCACTTATAGGCTAAGATAATATTAAAATAATAATATCTTTATGATTATGAATAAGAAAAATGTAATGACTACATTATTATTGCGAAAAAGAAGCTGAGACGTGCCAAAAAATAAAATAATATAAGATTTACAGTCAACATCTTACAGGTGATGCAGTCTGCGCATGCGTCTGTCAGTGATCGCACATCAAACTTAGCCTTCAATTCACTTTGACTGATTATTATTTTTAACTTTTAAATGCAGTCGTATTTTGCCCGACTTTACTAAATCACGATACAAAAATAATTTATTTATTCAAACAATTATTTAGAAATTTCATTGTGTCAAAAATTCATATGTTTGGCATTGAATACGAAATATTTACTCAAGACAATGGGGCATTTTGAGTCTGAATATTTTCAATGTGCTCCAATTTGCATGAAATTTTGGAATTAGGTTCATCTTACTCTCAAGTTTAAAAGTAAAAATAATTTAGAATCATTTGCCACTTCCCGCGGGGATAACATCTCTCTTCAGTGGCGCAATTGTATCTCTTTCAAACTAACGTCGGATATCGATAAAAGAACTAATTAGAAGAGAAAATGTTTAATAATGTTTTTCAAGAAAGAAATTACTTTTCAAGTTACTGGCTACTGAAAATTTGTTGTTTTTTGCGTTTTTCAACGTTTTTTTGCAAATATTTCTAAAAATATATATTTAAACGAATATCATATAATGAACAAAATTATATCAATCAAAATCCTAACTAGTTGGTTTGGTATTTAGCCTCGAGGCAAATTACATGAACTTCCCGATATGTGTAAATAATCGACTTGATCAAAAAAATGTGTAAATAATATACTTCATCAATCCTACTTTAAAAAAAACGATAATAATTTTAGCAAAGTTTGACGAATTTTTAAAATTAAACTACTTGTTGTAAGGCCGTAATATTACAGTAAGTTCTATAACACCATGATGTATATCGCCAAAAAAAGTTCCATGAAAAACGGCTTAAATTTTTTTTTAACAGTTAATTACAAGAAACCGGCTCGGTAGATTTTCACCTAAAATTAATCAGCATCATTCCCAAATGATATCTTTCGAACAGTTTTTGATTTTTCAAAATCGGTTCGGTAGGATGAGCTTAAATGTGGACAAAAATTTAACACTTTTTTTCAACAGTTAATTACAAGAAAACGGCTCGGTAGATTTTTACCTAAAATTAATCAGTACTATTCCCAACTAATATCTTTCGAACAGTTTTTGATATTTTAAAATCGGTTCGGTAGGATGAGCTTAAATGTCGACGAAAATTTAACACTTTTTTTCAACAGTTAATTACAAGAAAACGGCTCGGTAGATTTTCACCTAAAATTAATCAGTACCATTCCCAACTAATATCTTTCGAACAGTTTTTGATTTTTTAAAATCGTTCGGTAGGATGAGCTTAAATGTGGATGAAAAGTTTTTTTCAAATTACAAAAAAACGGCTTGGCAGATCGTTGCACAAAACTGACAAACGATAGTCCTCAGCGAAATCCATCAAATGGCTTTTAAATTTCTAAAATCGGTTCAGGCGTTTTTGAGAAAACGTCGATCAAAAGTCTAATTTTGACAAATGCCAAAAACACCATACTGATTTTTGCAAACTTTGACGAATTTTTAAAGCTGAACCAGTTGTCGTAGGGCCGTAATATTTTAGTATGATCTAGAAGACTATGGTATCTATCGTCAAAAAAATAATCATAAAAATCGTCGAAATTTTTTTTTTAAAAACTTTATTACAAGAAAACGGCCCGGCCGATCTCTACCAAAAACTAATCAGCACGATTCCCAACCAATATCTTTCGAACGGTTTTTGAATTTTCAAAATCGATTCAGAATTGCGGGCTAAAACGTAGACGAAAAATTTTTCACTTTTCTGCCATTTATGAAGAAACGGCTTGGCCGATCGTCGCACAAAACTGACAAACAATAGTTCTCGTTGAGATACATCGAATGGCTTTTAAATTTTTGAAATCGGTCCAGCCGTTTTCGAGAAAACGTCGATTTACGGCAAAAAATCTGTTCACATACACACACACACACACACACACACACATACTTTTTCCAAATTTGGTCTCATTCGATTCAGAATGGCTTGAAACGTCGAGAAAACATAAAATTAGCGAATCGGGTTTTTTGATGAAAACATAAACTTCTCCTTCGGGAAGTTAATAAATCGGTGTTCTATAAATTGTTCTAGGAACAATATTAGGCTAGATATGAAAATGGGGTTTTATAGTGCTCAAAATAAGCTTTAAAATGAGTACTTCTGCGTGTAAAATGAGTGAGCTATCATGCAGATAAAAGACGCATACAATATTTTTTACGTTTAAAGCAGTGATTCCCAAAGTGGTCCACATGGACCCCCAGGGGTCCATAGCAACTTTCAGGGGGTCCACGAAGGCAAAAACAAAATTTGGGGGTCCACGAATTGAAAATGGGAGTCCACGGCAGTGGATTACAACACACCATGTTAAAATCTATTTATTTACGTTAAACGATAATATAATATATAGATTTACAATAATTCTTTTAATACAGTTGGCAATATTTAGAAATGATTCAAAAAGTAAAGAAAAACATTACATATTTATATAGAGTGTGTAAGATGTAGCATGTAGGCATTCGAGTTGTGGTTAAACTATACGCTGGCTTTTGAAAAGCTTAATTTTGGTAAGATTTTTGCCCTTAGAATTTATAAATGCCAAATATAGAGTTTTAAATGGCAATTCAACGAAGTGTGATATAGATACCACTTATTTGGATTCGATAAACAAAATTTTCTTTAAATTTTAGTCCCCTCAGCAACGAATTTGCACTAAAGTGATTTGAACTAAACTTTTAGACATTTAAATTACACAGGTAATTTTGTGCTTTGGTGGACAGTAAATTATAGATATATGTAGTTTATTTCTGGGTTGGTTATTGAAGAAAGTTGCTTATATGAAATGATTACTGACAAATGTTATAGGTTTGGTGCTTCATGTTTCTGATTATTATAGCAGTTCTACTGTTAACTACTGTGCCTTAAGTCAAATTGCTGGTACTTCCCGTACCGTGAATTATTTTTTTTAAAAAAAACCTTTAAATTTTTTTGAAAACATTGAAAAAAAGATTTTTGAGAATTTTAAAATTTCTGAAAAAATCTGACGTTTCTGAAAAATTTGACTTTTTATATTACGAAATATTTTTATATGTACTTTTAATTTTTCTGAAAATTTTGAACTTTTTTCGAAAGCAATTGTGCTGCGTGGCTGTTTTAGAGAAAAAAATATCGTAAGCATCGCATTCTAGTCTAACGGATTAAAATCTCTAAAAAATATCTGATAATTTGATATGCATTTGTCTAATGATCATTTTTGACCGCCAAATGGCATTTTTTTCTTTTTTAACTAGGTCTCTGAAACCGCTAGACCTGCCCTCGCTAAAATTCTATAAAAATGTTCATTTTCGATTTTTTTGGCGATTACTATAACTTACCCTACGGAGAGTTAAAAATCAAATTAGCTTAATTTAAAAAAGTCTAAGTTAGCAAAGCGTATTTGCTAACAACAATTGCGGACTTTTAGTATGAAATTAATTACTCGATTATATGTTACAATTATCTTTTACCATGCTTTTATATTACATCTTATATTTTTTATTCTAAAATATATGTTTTTTCGCATTTGAGGCTTCTATAAAAGTTTGTTCAATTTTCTTCATAATAATCTTTAAAAAATTACTATTGGCTTGTTTGTTTTTTTTTTTAATTTTATGAAATTAAATTCGCCTTTGGAATTTTGGAATCAGCAATTTTCTCATTCATAACGTTTTACGAGAGTTAAAAAACAGATTGATTCACATAATTATAATTCTAATTTGATAAGTAGTTGTAATTTAATTTTAATTAAAAAAAAAGAAATTTAAATTAAGAAAATTTTAATTAAGATTTAAACCTATACTTTCCAAAAATCCGGGAAAAATATTGATTTTGAAAAAAACCCGGATCAAAAGATGAAACCCGAAACTGTCCCGGATAAACCATAATATAGGGCGTCCATGACAAAAGGAAAAATATCGCAAGGGCACAAACAAGTTTGGGAACCTATGGTTTAAAGCAAATAGTTTTTGAGTGCCATTTCCAGCAAAACTAAAAATAATCGTATTCCCTCTGGAATCAACTTGGTTTAAGAGATCTTGACGGATTCTAGAAAATATCGTAATAGTGCAAACTATTTCCAAAAAGCTCATGATTTCATGAAAAAAAAAATCTATTTAAAAAAATAAAAGATACGTATAAAGGTATATAAATAAAATTTCAAGGTCTTTTACTGACCAATTATTGCTTTCTATTATTTTTCTGTTACACAACTATTGATAGTGTCCAACCAGAGTGTCTTTCGAGTCCCTCAATCCTTTGCCATTTCAAAATAAGAGAAGTTACGGTAAAATTTATGATAGAGAAAGTTGTAGCTCATTTAATTACCTTTAAAATAAATAGTACTGATGAAATCAGAATTAAAAGAGTTATAATTCAATAAATCCGGTGGGTGGTGACGGAGTGCAAATTGTTTTCACTTCTGAACTTAAGATTAAGATTAGCCTATTTCCACACACGGTTTTTTTCTCTCCATTTACTACAATAATTTTGTTGATCGTAGGTTGAATAGAGCACATATGAACAAATTAACAAATTAATCCACTTCAAATATAAACTTAAGTAATAATGTATATAAATTTATTAGTGAGAAAAATGTAATTTAGATATAAAAACTACTAAAGGCCAGTTAAAATATGGTACAAATATATAAAAATTATAGGCAACATTATTGAAGCCATTATTTTGGGTAGAAAAAAACAATGTGACCAATAGCTTTACCGGGAATGCTATTTATTAATTCTTTCTGAATTTGTTATACCCTTTAAAAGACTTCAATTTTCAACACGTGTAAATTATGCTATAAATCAAAAAGGCAGGCGATGATTTTTTGTGTGATACATTTGGAAAGTCATCATTCAGCAGATCAGGAAAAAACACTTTACTAACACATTCTTCAACATCACAATCACATGATACTACTGTAGGAAAACAAAATTAATTTAAGAAAAGATCGAAAAAGGTAAATGTAAAATGATATGAAACACATAATTATTAGTTTTTAACAGATAGCATAGCAACACGAGTTGGACTTAAATTCTATATATATACATATGTATATATATATATATATATATATATATATGTATTTATATATATATATATATATATATATACATATGTATATATATAGAATTTAAGTCCAACTCGTGTTGCTATGCTATCTGTTAAAAACTAATAATTATGTGTTTCATATCATTTTACATTTACCTTTTTCGATCTTTTCTTAAATTAATTTTGTTTTCCTACAGTAGTATCATATGATTGTGATGTTGAAGAATGTGTTAGTAAAGTGTTTTTTCCTGATCTGCTGAATGATGACTTTCCAAATGTATCACACAAAAAATCATCGCCTGCCTTTTTGATTTATAGCATAATTTACACGTGTTGAAAATTGAAGTCTTTTAAAAGGTATAACAAATTCAGAAAGAATTAATAAATAGCATTCCCGGTAAAGCTATTGGTCACATTGGTTTTTTCTACCCAAAATAATGGCTTCAATAATGTTGCCTATAATTTTTATATATTTGTACCATATTTTAACTGGCCTTTAGTAGTTTTTATATCTAAATTACATTTTTCTCACTAATAAATTTATATACATTATTACTTAAGTTTATATTTGAAGTGGATTAATTTGTTAATTTGTTCATATGTGCTCTATTCAACCTACGATCAACAAAATTATTGTAGTAAATGGAGAGAAAAAAACCGTGTGTGGAAATAGGCTAATCTTAATCTTAAGTTCAGAAGTGAAAACAATTTGCACTCCGTCACCACCCACCGGATTTATTGAATTATAACTCTTTTAATTCTGATTTCATCAGTACTATTTATTTTAAAGGTAATTAAATGAGCTACAACTTTCTCTATCATAAATTTTACCGTAACTTCTCTTATTTTGAAATGGCAAGGATTGAGGGACTCGAAAGACACTCTGGTTGGACACTATCAATAGTTGTGTAACAGAAAAATAATAGAAAGCAATAATTGGTCAGTAAAAGACCTTGAAATTTTATTTATATACCTTTATACGTATCTTTTATTTTTTTAAATAGATTTTTTTTTCATGAAATCATGAGCTTTTTGGAAATAGTTTGCACTATTACGATATTTTCTAGAATCCGTCAAGATCTCTTAAACCAAGTTGATTCCAGAGGGAATACGATTATTTTTAGTTTTGGTGGAAATGGCACTCAAAAACTATTTGCTTTAAACCATAGGTTCCCAAACTTGTTTGTGCCCTTGCGATATTTTTCCTTTTGTCATGGACGCCCTATATTATGGTTTATCCGGGACAGTTTCGGGTTTCATCTTTTGATCCGGGTTTTTTTCAAAATCAATATTTTTCCCGGATTTTTGAAAAGTATAGGTTTAAATCTTAATTAAAATTTTCTTAATTTAAATTTCTTTTTTTTAATTAAAATTAAATTACAACTACTTATCAAATTAGAATTATAATTATGTGAATCAATCTGTTTTTTAACTCTCGTAAAACGTTATGAATGAGAAAATTGCTGATTCCAAAATTCCAAAGGCGAATTTAATTTCATAAAATTAAAAAAAAAACAAACAAGCCAATAGTAATTTTTTAAAGATTATTATGAAGAAAATTGAACAAACTTTTATAGAAGTCTCAAATGCGAAAAAACATATATTTTAGAATAAAAAATATAAGATGTAATATAAAAGCATGGTAAAAGATAATTGTAACATATAATCGAGTAATTAATTTCATACTAAAAGTCCGCAATTGTTGTTAGCAAATACGCTTTGCTAACTTAGACTTTTTTAAATTAAGCTAATTTGATTTTTAACTCTCCGTAGGGTAAGTTATAGTAATCGCCAAAAAAATCGAAAATGAACATTTTTATAGAATTTTAGCGAGGGCAGGTCTAGCGGTTTCAGAGACCTAGTTAAAAAAGAAAAAAATGCCATTTGGCGGTCAAAAATGATCATTAGACAAATGCATATCAAATTATCAGATATTTTTTAGAGATTTTAATCCGTTAGACTAGAATGCGATGCTTACGATATTTTTTTCTCTAAAACAGCCACGCAGCACAATTGCTTTCGAAAAAAGTTCAAAATTTTCAGAAAAATTAAAAGTACATATAAAAATATTTCGTAATATAAAAAGTCAAATTTTTCAGAAACGTCAGATTTTTTCAGAAATTTTAAAATTCTCAAAAATCTTTTTTTCAATGTTTTCAAAAAAATTTAAAGGTTTTTTTTAAAAAAAATAATTCACGGTACGGGAAGTACCAGCAATTTGACTTAAGGCACAGTAGTTAACAGTAGAACTGCTATAATAATCAGAAACATGAAGCACCAAACCTATAACATTTGTCAGTAATCATTTCATATAAGCAACTTTCTTCAATAACCAACCCAGAAATAAACTACATATGTCTATAATTTACTGTCCACCAAAGCACAAAATTACCTGTGTAATTTAAATGTCTAAAAGTTTAGTTCAAATCACTTTAGTGCAAATTCGTTGCTGAGGGGACTAAAATTTAAAGAAAATTTTGTTTATCGAATCCAAATAAGTGGTATCTATATCACACTTCGTTGAATTGCCATTTAAAACTCTATATTTGGCATTTATAAATTCTAAGGGCAAAAATCTTACCAAAATTAAGCTTTTCAAAAGCCAGCGTATAGTTTAACCACAACTCGAATGCCTACATGCTACATCTTACACACTCTATATAAATATGTAATGTTTTTCTTTACTTTTTGAATCATTTCTAAATATTGCCAACTGTATTAAAAGAATTATTGTAAATCTATATATTATATTATCGTTTAACGTAAATAAATAGATTTTAACATGGTGTGTTGTAATCCACTGCCGTGGACTCCCATTTTCAATTCGTGGACCCCCAAATTTTGTTTTTGCCTTCGTGGACCCCCTGAAAGTTGCTATGGACCCCTGGGGGTCCATGTGGACCACTTTGGGAATCACTGCTTTAAACGTAAAAAATATTGTATGCGTCTTTTATCTGCATGATAGCTCACTCATTTTACACGCAGAAGTACTCATTTTAAAGCTTATTTTGAGCACTATAAAACCCCATTTTCATATCTAGCCTAATATTGTTCCTAGAACAATTTATAGAACACCGATTTATTAACTTCCCGAAGGTTTATATTTATATATATATATATATATATATATATATATATATATGTATTTATATATATATATATATATATATATATTTATATTTATATACATATATATATATATATATATATATACAGGGCCGGTCCTGAGGTCCTTAGCGCCCGCATGCAACGTTTTTTCTAGCGCCCCCCCCACTATTAATTTTAATAGTTTCAACAGTTTATCATTAAAATTATATAAATATTCACATATTTTTTAAAAATTAGTTTTTAATTATTCTGGATTTAGTACACAAAAGATTAGATATAATTTAAACGCGTATAAATTATATTTACTTTCAATGACTTTAAATTTATTTAGAAAATCGAGGCGATTTGCGGGTTGATTATAATCAAATGTTTTTAAATTTTCAATTATTTTTTGCGTATGTGCAATATTAATATTAGGGTTTTAAAATATTTTACTTATTTATGATCCGATTTCTATTGAGCAAATTATGCCAAGGGAGCTAAAAAAAACTATCTTTTCATTTTCGATCATAACACTCGTATTTCATGTTCGATTTTTTAAATTTTAATTGAATTTAATTTTTCATCATTTACAATATCCAAAATTGCGCCGTAAACTTCTCCTTATTAATATCGTAAGAGCCAAATTGTATTTATCCTTGCTTTCCCGTCTTGTTCAGAGTATCAGTTTGTTGATTTAAAGACAAATTTTTAACGTATTTTAAAAGTATTGTCCAAAAAGCAGTAAAAAATGCAAAGAAATTAAACATTTCTCCAACTATATTGAAAAAAAACTTATTATATTTGATATGTATTATTTCTGCATAGTTAATAGTTATTAAATTTAGAATATGGACACCACTAGGTATAAAAAAAGCCTTATGATTTTCGTTCCAAAGTAAATTTTGCTTCCATTTTTCATATTTGTTCCATTTCCATAACACTAACCACGCATATCTTCAACATTTAAAGTTCATTAGAAGCGAAACATTTGTAACAAAAGCAAAAGTTACAGTTCATTCTCTCGGAAAAAACAGCCCATTTTCTGAGCACTGACACCTTATTTTTTATTTTCCCGATTATACTTTGTTTATATTTTTTTACAAGTTCCATTTCAACTAAATCAGCTCGCAATTTTTTGTCATTAATGCCTAATAGTTAATTTAATCTTTCGCAGATTTGCGCTTATCAGATTGAACACTAGATAATTTCTTTTTCGATTCCACGGTAACTTCAAACAATGAAAAAATTGAATAAGTACATTAAGCAATAAACAGATGTGTTATTTACTAATTTGCAGAGTTATTAATCGGTTAATTGTTTCTACTGATATCACATTGCAAAATAAATTTGCTTTTTGTGTCTCCGTATCCCTAGTTAAGTCAAATTATTTATTATAATTTAAGTATTCTTGATTTTAAATAAATAATTCTAGATTTTATATAAAAATATATAAATATTATATTATAAATTTAATTTCCAAAACTAGTTTTGGCGCCCCCTAAGGCGTGCGCCCGCATTTTTTGCATGCATCGCATGCAAGGCAGGACCGGCCCTGTATATATATATATATATATATATATATATATATATATATATATATATATATATGATAAAAATTGTTTCTTGGGCATCCATCCAATAATTAAAAAAACAGTTTTAAAGCAAAATGTTTTAATTAAGAGAACATACGTTTCGGGTCCAGATTTGACCCATCTTCAGTGCTACAAATAAATATATCAGGGTTACAAATTAAAACAATATAAAAAATAATATAAAAGATACATAATTACAGACAAAAATAAGTAGAAACAATGTATATGAGAAGTATATATGAAAAACAACATAAAATAAACAAATGTAAAGAAACTCACCATACAAATAAATTTTAAAAAAATACCACAAAGCACAACACAAAATTGCAACGAAAAAATAAGTATGAAAAAAAAATTGAAAAAACATCAAGTTATGAAAATTTTTGAAAATTGTAAAAATTAAAATAAATAATATGTTTTTTTATAAAAAAAAAGCTTATTCCAAAAGCTCATCTTGTTAGTTTGGAGACAGAGTTGCGTGTGTGTAAACGAAAGTAAAATGTGGGCCTACGTGTTTGCAACGGAAAATAGTGGAAACTGTATCGTCATTGGATGAGAGAAGGGGATAGAGAGAATTTTAGAGGTTACAATTATGAAGAATTTTCCAGCGATCATGCGCAAGGAACATAGAAAAAATTGTGTGTATATTTTGATTTTACATATATGTTGTAATTGCATGTGTGCATGTGGTTGTTTATGTTAGTTATGTTTTGTGTATGTGTATGCATATGTACATTTATTGTGTTGCGTATATATACATATATATGTTGTGTTATAATTGTTTATATAATAACTTGTTTTTTAACTTTTATCGTTTTCAGTTAATATCTATACTTTTTCTTAATATAATTCTCTATTCACATATTTTTTACATTGTTCTATCTTGGTTTTATTATGTTTCTATATTTTTATTTTGATCCACATATTTCATTTTGATCCAGCTTTGTCCAACCGTCTGATTATGGATGACTTACACATTTAAAAAATTTTTTCTAAGCAGAAGACAAGCAGAAAGTTCTTTGAATCATTTAAATCGGACGCTTAGTTCTCTCAAAAACTGCCATTTTTTACATATTTAGCTCCGTATCTTCGAAATGGCTGGGCCTGCCTTTGCCAAAAACTAATAAACACTTCTCCCAATCATTACTAATTGAATGTTTTTTAGATCATTCAAATCGGATACTCTGTTCGCTCAAAAATTCGATTTCTATTTTCTGCACTCTTTGCTCCATATCTCCGAAACGGCTGGACCTGCCTTTGCCAAAAACTAATCAGCTCTTTTCCCTATCAATAGGAATCGAATGTTTTTTGAACCATTCAAATCGGTTGATCCGTGCGCCCTGAAACGTGACTGGAAATTTGTATCCACACATACATACACACACACACACACACACATCCATTTTTTCTGAGGTATGCCAAAACGTTCAGAAACCTTCAAAACGTCGAGAAATGTAAAAATTTTCAATTCCGATTTTCGGCCCATTACAATAACTTACCCTACGGGAAGTTAAAAATAATTTACCGCGATGCTTCGAATAATTTTTTCAATATGCGCAATATATCCTAATACTTCTTTTATGTATATATATGTATGTTATGTGTATATGTGTTTATATGTATATGTATATATATATACATGTTTATGTTTGTGAGTATATATGTATATGCATATATGTATGTATATGTGTATATATATATATATATATATATATATATGTGTTTACATATATGTTGTATATGTATGTGTGCATATGTTTGCATATATGTATGTGTATGTGTATACATATTTACATTTATTGTTTTGCGTATATATACATATATATGTTATGTTATAATTTGTTTATATAATAACTTGTTCCATAACTATTATCGTTTTCAGTTAATATCTATACTTTTTCTTAATAAATTTCTCTTCATCACATATTTTTTCATTTTTACTTTGTCTATCATGGTTTTATTATGTTTCTATATTTTCAATTTGTTCCACATATTATGTTTAACCGTTGATTATGGATTGCTTACACATTTATATTTATTCTATGTTACTACTGCGCATGATCGCTGAGAAAATCTTCGTAATATGAAACCACTAAAATTCTCTCTATCCCGTTCTCTCATCCAATGACGATACAGTTTCCACTATTTTCCGCAAACACGTACGCACACATTTTACTCTCGTACACACACGTCATACATATTCCAAACTGACAACATGTTCGTTTGGAAAAAGCTTTTTATAATAAAATATATCATTTATTTTAATTTTACAATTTTTTTTTTTTAATTTTCATAACTCGACGTTTTATCAATTTTTTATTTCATACTGTAACATTCTATATTTAATTAATATTAGTCAAGTAACAATTATTATTTTAACAAACATTCGTAATATATTTACAAAATTCGCTGTACGTAAATATTTAGTCAACGACGCACCAAAATACGCGTGACGTCACCAAAGAAAAAGTTTTACACAACAATGATAAACGTAGGGTCCTACGCGGAAGCAAGATGCAGCATACGCACTAGCGTAGGTACGACAAGGACGGAAGATTCTACTACGAATACTCACGATACCGTTAGACCTCAGGCGTACAGACAGAAAGGGATGAAGAACTTATGCAAACCGCGTCATCCGTGTAAGCAAGCGATAAGATGCCGTAATGCCGATGATCAGGCTAAGTTAAAAAAAGATAAAAGATTAAGACGATGATATATGCAACTTCGCCCTGTGACTCAGCGAGGGTGTGAGAAAGATGATGATATGTACACACTCTACGTCATCGGAGGAGAAATTTGTCATAGCCAATTACCGATGACCTCAAGCGAGATGAGTTCATCATAGACCAATGACCATCTCATCCCCGAAGATTTTGGCGAGATGAACCGACGACGACCCCCGAAACGACGCGAAGGAGCTTTCGGACGGACACGAAGGAAGATTCGGAACCACCACCCTCACCAAAAATTCTACCCCACTACGAGAGTAGGAGAAGAAGGAATCATATAAAAAGCCTAGCGAAATCGGATATATTGTCAAAAGTGTTTAGTTCGCCCGCGGCTGAAAGCTTTATGGTTAAGATTTCTCACTGAAATTATTAACTAGTTGTTTCTAAACTCCATCGGTGGAAGGAACAACCCTGACCAACACTTGGGACTTCAGTCTAGTATTGAAGTTACAACGGTCCGGTAAAGTTGTTAAAAAATTCTTACTGAGCTCTTTGCAACCTGACGCCCGAATCATTTTTGCTCTCACTGAGCCGAATTGATTCACCATCCAACGCGCTGTTTCTAAGTTTAATTAAGTGTCTGTATTATTTTATCACATTTCTGTGATCCTACAAACAATTTTAATAAAATTAATAGTTTTATAATTGTGTGTTTCTCATTTTAATAATAAAACCGTTACAATATTTATTTTTTCGTTGCAATTTTATGTGTTTTTGTGTTATTTTTCAAAATTTATTTGTATGGTGAGTTTCTTTACATTTGTTTATTTTATGGTTGTTTTTCATATATACTTTTCATATACATTGTTTTACTTATTTTTGTCTGTAATTATGTATTTTTTATATTGTTCTAATTTGTAATCCTGAAATATTTAATTGTAGCACTGAAGATGGGTCAAATCAAGACCCGAAACGTATGTTCTCTAAATAAAAACATTATTCCATAAAACTCTAATTTATTAAACATTATTCCATAAAACTTTAATTACTGGATTGATGCCCAAGAAACAATTTTATCATATTATTTCACCATCTGAAGAAAATCCTCTCGTTATATATATATATATATATATATATATATATATATATATATTAATTGTTTAATATGAACAAAACAGCACTCAGATTTGTTTAACACAACTTTATTTTATGATTACAGACGTTTCGAGACCATGGTGTGTCTCATCTTCAGTGTAATTTCAAAAACAGTTACTTATATACTACACATTCTTTAATAATTTATTTAAATTTCATTTAATTTTTTATATACAAAAAACACCAACTATTCCTTGCAATGCTTGACACAGTACTAAAGAAACATAAATAAACATCATAAACTTATATAAACATCATTAATAATTTATAAATTTTTTCATTTATCTTACTCTTTTCAATAAATTAATTTGTTTTTTCATTTTTATCGATTTTTGTATGCGATAGCACTCCTTTTGTTTACATTATAATGATACCCATTCTGTCTCCATCTAGATAAGTACTTCAAATTTGTTTAGAATATTTCTGTAAGTGTTATATGTTTCTTTAGTACTGTGTCAAGCATTGCAAGGAATAGTTGGTGTTTTTTGTATATCAAAAATTAAATGAAATTTAAATAAATTATTAAAGAATGTGTAGTATATAAGTAACTGTTTTTGAAATTACACTGAAGATGAGACACACCATGGTCTCGAAACGTCTGTAATCATAAAATAAAGTTGTGTTAAACAAATCTGAGTGCTGTTTTGTTCATATTAAACAATTAATATTCGTTCCACTCATATCATAAAATTCTATATATATATATATATATATACTAGCCGACCCAACAGACTTCGTCCTGTCAAAAAATCGTAATGTGGCGGTGTTTTGTGCCTACATTTTTTCTTTTCTTTGCAAAAAATTATCCTGAACAGAACCGTCACCCTGGTAATAATTCGGTGTGAATTAAAAATAATTAAATAAAACACTATAAGCATTTAAAAGTAAGTAATTTTAATAATGTAAATCATAATTCAAAAATCAGTTCAATTTTCATTGTAGTGCTTTGTGATAAACGATGTTAATTGTTTGATTACCTGGCGCATAGACAAACAAATCTGATGGTTTTCCAATACGGGAACAGACAACATACAATTGGAAACGCATTGGGATGCATGGTGCGAGAACATCTTCTGCTTTATACTATCCTTTGAATATAGTTGGTCGATATTTCGCAACATTATAATTGCCGATCCAACCTTTAATTGAAGATTGTGAGGTAACAATCCTGGCAAATCCAGCGAGTTTAAAAACTCCGGTGGATCGTCTTGGTTAGTTGCCGAATCAACTGATTCGTCTGTAATTTGTTCTTGAATTTTGAAATTTAATTCATTTACATCAATGTTTTTGGCTGCCAA
The DNA here is from genome assembly GCF_003426905.1 of Ctenocephalides felis. NCBI lineage: Eukaryota > Metazoa > Arthropoda > Insecta > Siphonaptera > Pulicidae > Ctenocephalides > Ctenocephalides felis. The sequence continues at coordinate 20,518 of NW_020538411.1, forward strand.
TATAGCTCGTTAATTAATAGAAAGATATTTACATGTTTATATAAATATATTCAAAATCTGATTATCAAAAACTACACAAAATGTCATGACATAGATCATTGTTTTTTTTACAAATTGCGTTGCCTACTCGATTAAAGAAGAAAAGGGCTGTTTTGAGGGTTTTCCCGGCAATTATTCGTTTTTTTTTCGCCGTAACAACCATCCTTGGACTTTAACAAACATTTTAAAAAAAGAATTGGCCAAATTGGTCCATGCGTTGTTGAGTTATGCGCTTACCAACACATTTTGCGATCCACTTTTATATATAAGATATATATATATATATATATCTTGATATTTTTTGTTTCGACTTTGAAACATTATATGATACGGTTTTTCAGCCACAAGTCGAAAAAATAAAACCAGAACGTAAATATAAATCTTTTTAATACATTTCGAGCTATTCTGCTAGCTCATCATTCAGCTAAAAAACAAACAGAGTAATAAAACAAAGTAACAAAATAAAATAAAACAGAATTAAAATTTTTATGTAAAATTTGACAAACATGAATATTTTGTTCTAAAAACAAAAAAATATGTATATATATATATATATAAAATTTTGAAAAATGAAATCAAGTAATCGAAATATATCGAATTCTGAAAGATAAAAGAAAATAAAAGAAAATATCAAGTGGTAAAAAATTGTTCAAATATTAAAATAAATCAGATTTACATATATTAATTAAATTTTGATAGTGTCAAAAAGTAAGGAAGAAGAAGTTTTCTTATTAACACATTCAGAATTTAAAAAAATGAAAACAGATTCAGCAAACCTTCTCAGGTCAACATTTTGTTCAATATATAAAATAACTGGATTGTTTAGGTCAAATGTGTGTTTAAAATTTTGCTTGGTCTGAAAGCATTGTTTTATATTGATTTTTATTGTTTGAATTATATTTATGTTGATGCATTCTTTTATATATATATATACTGTGAACTCTCCCCAATATAGAATTTTTCACAATCATTACAATTCACCTTGTAAAAGGGGTCAACAATTCTATTTTGTGGTGTTTTTGATTTTAAAGGAGTATACAAGGAATTTAGAGTATTTTCAAATTTAGAAACTAAAAGAAAACCTTCTTCAGAAAATATCTTTTTTAAAAAATAAGTAAAATTGCCTAAAAATGGTAAGGAAATAATACCTTTATAACGATTTAGAAAAGATGAAGAATTTATTAAACTAGTATCAATAGGTAACAAAAGGTTATTATTATTAATGTTAATTTTATTATTATTTAAATACTGCATACGGTTTTTTATAATATTATTAACTAATTTTAACGGATATGAATTGTCTACAAAAATTCGCGGATTAAATCTAAATTTTTGTCCCAAAAGATGTAATCACTTAAAAGAATAGCTCTATCAATTAATGAAATAATAATAGAAATTTTGATCGAACGGGAATGAAAGGAAAAATAGTTAATGTAACGACCGGACCAAGTTGGCTTTTGATACCAGGTTGTATAAATTTTGCTATTATTAAATCTAATAATTTTAATATCTAAAAAGCTAATAGAATTGTCAACCTCTTGTACACAAGTGAACTGCAAATGTTTACTGAAAGAGTTAAAACAATTCAATGTATGGTTCATATAGTTATTATCTAAACATAAAAGAATGTCATCAACATATCTAAAATATATGAAGGGTTGAACAGGAAGTTTAGGCAAAACAGAATTTTCCAGAAGTTGTAAAGTCAAATCAGCCAGAGGGGGACTAACACTAGAGCCCATTGGCAAACCAAAAATCTGTGAATAAAATTTATTTTCAAAACAGAAATAAGTATTACTAAAAATGAATTTTAAAATGTATTTGAACCAAAATAAGTTTATAGAAGTGTGGGGTTGGATATCATTCCAACGATCTGAGATAGCATCTAACGCTAAGTCCCAAGGAACATTAGTAAAAAGCGATATGACATCAAAACTGACAAAAGAAAAATCAGGAGGAATTTGTAAATTATTTAGACGTTTAACTAAATTGAAAGAATTGGAAACATTAAATTCCGACAAAATGGTAACCTTAGAAAGAATAGTGCTAATGTGCCTCGTAAGTTTACTTAAAGGAGTGTTAATATCAGAAACAATAGGTCTTATAGGTAAATCTGGTTTATGAGCTTTAGGAAGACAGTATAATTTAGGAAAATTAGGATGAAAAACCTTAAGGAAATATCCTAATGATTTAGTAATTTGTTTTTTGTCAATTAAATTATTAATAAGTTTTTGTGTCTGTCTATTTAAGTGATCTGTGGGATCGTTGGCCAATTCGCTATAAAAAACTTCATCCTTCAACAAGTTATATGTTTTTGAAAGATAATCTTCCTTATTTAAAGAGAACAACAGTGAGATTAGCCTTGTCTGCTCTCGTAACAATAATATCAGGATTGTTCTTCAAAAATCTTTTACATAAATTCAAATCTCTTAAAACTTCAAAATTCATAGGAATGAAATTTTTATTTAAATTTTTCTTTATGAAAGATAGAAGGTTCTTACAGCAAACGGATCTAAATTTAGATTCTTTTTCAACATCCTTCATTCTCTAAACAACATATTCCATTCTCTAAACTTGTGGCTGAAAAACCGTATCATATATATATATATATATATATATATATATATATATATATATATATGATTGATTTCTTGGAGGGCGTAACATCAAGTAAAAAAAGAGAGTGAAGTAAAGATTTTATTTTTCCATATGTTTCGACGTAAAATTCTACGTCATCTTCAGTGGTTTTGAATTATTTATATTATCACTAACACATATTAATATAACTCGTAAAAATTAATAATTATAGGCAAGCATTAACTGTCAGTAATTTCTGACTGCTGTTTGGCACTGGCCTCGGATGCAAGTGTATTACGTATAATATTTTATTTATTAATCACTTTTTATCTTTTATTCTTTTTATTAAAAAAAGAAATTACTGACAGTTAGTGCTTGTCTATAATTATTAATTTTTACAAGTTATATTAATATGTGTTAGTGATAATATAAATAATTCAAAACCACTGAATATGACGTAGAATTTTACGTCGAAACGTATGGAAAAATAAAGATGTTTTGAAAAAAATCTTTACTTCACTCTCTTTTTTTACTTGATGTTAATCAAGTCCAAGAAATCAATCATACATTTCAACATCAAATTTAAACATTTTAAACATATATATATATATATATATATATATATATATATATATATACTCGTATATTGTAGAGTTTCGAACAAGAATCCAAAAATAATACAAAATAAAAAAACAAGAAAAGTTTTTAATAAACAATTTCTTTATTTAATTATTTGTTTACTGTCAACGTTTCGGAACTAGGTACGTTCCATCTTCAGGACATCTGTCAAGAAACATGATCTTGATGAGATTTAAGCAAACAATATGTTTAGGAATAGAAAATAAATTTTTCTTAAATAATAAATTAATTGTAACAAATAATAATGTACAGAAATATGATAATATGATCAAAATGAAAATGATAAAAATAAATGAGTGGATTATCAGAACAGGATATTAAAAATGATAGAAATTTTTTTTATGAAAGTTATGGAAAAATTTTTTTAAGAAAAGATTAATGATAAAATTGAATTAATTACCTGTATGTTTGAATATACGTTAGCACTTTTTCACTAAACAAAATTCATTTTTTGGTTAAAAATTCTTGTTGAGTGAAAAAGTGCTAACGTATATTCAAACATACAGGTAATTAATTCAATTTTATCATTAATCTTTTCTTAAAAAATTTTTTCCATAACTTTCATAAAAACATTTCTATCATTTTTAATATCCTGTTCTGATAATCCACTCATTTATTTTTATCATTTTCAATTTGATCATATTATCATATTTCTGTACATTATTATTTGTTACAATTAATTTATTATTTAAGAAAAATTTATTTTCTATTCCTAAACATATTGTTTGCTTAAATCTCATCAAGATCATGTTTCTTGACAGATGTCCTGAAGATGGAACGTACCTAGTTCCGAAACGTTGACAGTAAACAAATAATTAAATAAAGAAATTGTTTATTAAAAACTTTTCTTGTTTTTTTATTTTGTATTATTTTTGGATTCTTGTTCGAAACTCTACAAAATATACACAAATCCAAGATTTTACCATTCAATATATATATATATATATATATATATATATATATATTTTGTATGATTCTGAATTTGATGTTGACATATGTATTAACAAAGTCTAATAATCGGGCATAACATCAATAAAAAACATGAATTTCTTTCAAAAATTTATTTTAAATCCATACGTTTCGGCTATAATCCTAGCCTTCATTCAGTGGAAAAATTAGTTAAAAGATGTAACATCTTCAACCAGTCTACGAATAACACACTATCCATTTGTGATTTTTTTCAAATCAGTATTTTGTGATAATATTGTGTAATTTCAAGTTAATGTTTATAATACATAGTGTAGTGCATTACCATATCCTAATACCATGGATTACTAAAGTTTTCCAAATTAACACTAAGATCAACTAATTTTTCCACTGAATGAAGGCTAGGATTATAGCCGAAACGTATGGATTTAAAATAAATTTTTGAAAGAAATTCATGTTTTTTATTGATGTTATGCCCGATTATTAGACTTTGTTAATATATATATATATATATATATATATATATATATATTTATATATACAGTAGAACCTCGATTATCCGGACCTCGGTTATACGGATTCGCGATTATCCGGACATAATCGCGTCAGAACTTGCATATTCCGCCCGCGCCGCTGTTTTGCTGCCCCGCGCGGCATTATCGCTTTATGAAGTTCGTTTGCAATTTTACTAGTGTGTTCTGACGTGCATATATGCATTTTTAAAGGGTGGTGTTATCCCTTAAAGATAAAATAAATATTATAGAATCATTAAAAAGGCGAAACCGGCCGTAAGTTAGCTGATAGGTATGGTGTAGGTACATTCATTATAAGCGATACTAAAAAGAATGCCGATTCAATTTTGTCGCATACTTGCCAGTTAGATAGTAAAGACGGGAGTGAAAATCGGAAAATGATGAACAGACCGAAAAATTAACTCTTAGAAGAAGCTCTATATTGTTGGTTTTTACAAAAACGATCAACAAATTATTCGTAAGCAACTTTTCTTCTTTATTGATACTCTACGTACCACCTGAATATTTTACCTCATAATTAATATAATATGTATAATGTAATCTGATTGTGAGAAAATATGCAAGTGTTAATTTTCTAATAAACATAGATTTTTGTTGATATCTATGTATGTATTTGTTATTTTTGATAAACAAAACATTATTCTTCATCATTTGGATTATCCGGATTTTCGATTATCCGGATGCCTATCGACAACAATTAGTCCGGATAATCGAGGTTCTACTGTATATATATATATATATATATATATATATATATTATATATATATATATATATATATATATATATATCAGTTCAGGTATATATAAATCAGTTCAAGCGTTCGTATAAAAAAACGCCGCCCGTTGATCCAATTATTATGCATTTTTAAAATTGAAACATTTATTAACATCTCAAACTGTATTCATTTCTTTTAGACCCCATGATCGACATAAAATGTTTCATTCAAACAAAATTTTTGCGCACTTCTAGGCCATGGTCTCTATCGCCATAAAAAGTATCATTCAAACAATTTTTTTTCAACAATTACTGCACAAGAAACAACTCGACCAATCGTCTCGCAAAACTAATCAAATGGCTTTAAAATTTTTGATATCAGTGCACTCGTTTTTGAGGAAATGTGAACAAAAGGTTAAATTTTGTCTCACATGCACATACTTACACACGTTTTCTTTGAAAGCTCTCGTTTTATTGCGCGACATGATGATGTAGAAACGGCGTTGAATAAATTAACTACACCAGTGTATTTAAGGTTAATTTCAAAGGCAGCTTCCAGCACATTTGCCAGAAGTTCCATGGAAACAAGAAAATAAAGAAAAAACATTGAAGGTAGCAGTGGAAAAATCTTGGAGCAAACAATAGCTACGATTACAGGAGGATGAGTATAACATCTAACACCGGCCATGCATGATGACTCAAAAGTAAGGTCGAGCTACATAGTGCGGAATAATTCGAATACAGAAAGAAGTATAACTATACATGATATCAAGTAACGTCCGGTGGAGAAAAATGATTTCAAAAATACTCTTGAAAATTTAGATGCTTCTGTTTTGTACATAAGCAAAAAGGCCTTCGATAGAGTTAAAAGCAACACACCTATAGAGATAATAAAGATTATTGGCTTCGATTGGAAATATCGTCTGATTCAAAACCTACACGAGAAACAGGTGCTAAATCAAATGGATACCAATAACGTGAAAATTAGAAGGAGTGGTAATTATGTCGAATGATACCGATTTTGTGGATACCAGACATTCTCGATTGAAAGAATTAACACTGTAAAGAACGTGGAGTACTTATTAACTTCCCGAAGGTGAAGTTTATGTTTTCATCAAAAAATCTGATCCGCTAATTTCATGTTTTCTCGACGTTTCAAGCCATTCTGAATCGAATGAGATTGAATTTGGAAAAAGTATGTGTGCGTGTATGTGAACAGATTTTTTGCCGTAAATCGACGTTTTCTCAAAAACGGCTGGACCGATTTCAAAAATTTAAAAGCCATTCGATGTATCTCGTTGAGGACTATTGTTTTGTGCGACGATCGGCCAAGCAGTTTCTTTATAAATCGCAGAAAAGTGAAAAATTTTTCGTCTACGTTTTAGTCCGCAATTCCGAATCGATTTTGAAAATTCAAAAACCGTTCGAAAGATATTAGTTGGGAATCGTGCTGATTAGCTTTTGGTAAAGATCGGACGGGCCGTTTTCTTGTAATAAAGTTTTCAAAAAAAAATTTTGATGACTTTCATCATTTTTTTTTGATGGTAGATACCATAATCTTCTAGAAGATCATACTAAAATATTACGGCCCTACGACAACTCGTTTAGCTTTAAAAATTCGTCAAAGTTTGCAAAAATTAGTATGGTCTTTTTGGCATTTGTCAAAATTAGAACTTTCATCGACGTTTGATCACAAACGCCTGAACCGATTTTAGAAATTTAAAAACCATTTGATGTATCTCGATGAGGATGATTGTTTCTCAGTTTTGTGCGACGATCGGCCGAGCCGATTCTTTGTAATTTGGTAAAAAGTGTTCAGCTTTTCGTCCACATTTAATCTCATACTACCGAATCCATTTTAAACAATCAAAAACTGTTCGAAAGATATTAGTTGGGAATGATACTGATTAGTTTTAGGTGAAAATCTACCGAGCCGTTTTCTTGTAATTAACTGTTGAGAAAAAAAATTTAAGCCGATTTTCATGGAACTTTTTTGGCGATATATATCATATAGTTTAACTTTAAAAATTCATCAAAGTTTGAGAAAATGAGTAGTTTTTTTGACATTTGTTAAAATTAAAATTAGACGATTTACTTGGTATAACGTTAGAGTACTTGGTCTTAATGAACATATTGAACCATTAAAGTTCTACGGAAACTGGTTCAATTATACAAATCATTAATTTGTGAAAATTTGCTTTTAGAATATACTCCTGATTAACGTGTTCGTTCGTTTTCAATTATGTGTAATGAATCCACTCGGAATACTTTTAATCACTTATAAATTAATTTATTTTTATTGATTAAATCCATTATTTACACATATCGGGAAGTTCATGTAACTTGCACCAACGCAAAATACCAATACCAACTAGTTTACCAAAATGAATAACTCCATAAACAAAAATAAATTTACATTTGTAATACTTAGTTGTTTTTGTCTATTAATAGTTTTAAGAATTCCATTTATTTTTCTTAAATTTAATTTAATTTAAAAGTAGTAGTTTTCAACATTTCAGAATATCTTTCTTAAAGCCTTTAATTTAGTACAAACTATTTGAGGAAATTAATTAAATTTCAATTAAGATTTTTATAATTTATGTAGTATGAATTTTCAAAAGTTGAGAATATCTTTTCTTAAGGGGTTAGGGGTACTTGGGATTTTTGAAAAATCTATTTTTAATTTTTTGCATTTTCATTAAGGGTAACATCTTGAAAATATTCTCTGAAAATTTCAAGTTGATCCGATGATTACTTTTTGAGTTATTGGACTCTTACCAGCGCGTTGACGCAAGTGGAGAGCTCGATACTTATACTCAAGATTATTTTCCCTCACCTCTTGATGTTTTAAAAGCTTTCAAACCGACTTACGACGATCTCAGCAATGATAATTTACTCTCAAGATTTGTAGTTCAAGATTAAATCCATAATCAGAAAAAAATAAAAGCTTCAACCAACTAGTGTAAAAAATATACCTAGAAACCGTGAATACTAGTTTTACTATCGAGAACACTCAGGAGGCCATAATGCTTCGTAGGCAACAGCAAATGGAAATTTTGGAAACTTGCACAATGACTGATGAACTATTATATGGCCCAGATATAGATGACTCGGTTCAAGTAATTCAATAATTCAAATTTTTGTACGTAAATCCAATGTGAAACTTTAAAAGCGTTTTTCTCAAACCTATGTTTTTTGAAACGGTGACCACTGTAACTCGAAAACCACTTAGTAAATTTTAATGAAATTCATATAGCATCTAGAATACATAATAAACTCGGGCCTGATCGAAGGATTTTTATTTTTTCAAAAATTTCAATTTTTTAAGACCAATTAACTGTTGATTTTTTACCCAAAAATCTAGATTTTTTTTCTGATGCTGCCATTTTGTTAATTTTTGCAAAAAAAAAGAAAACCTTCGATCAGGCCCAGGATTATCTATTTATAAAACTATTTTTTTTATTTGATTGATTTTCGATGAATCTCTAAGGAGTTATGATGGTCACCGTTTTTTGAAACAGGGTCAACAAAAACAGCTATAACTTTGAGAATATTTAATTTTTTTTCTGAAATTTTGTTACTTTAAGTCAAAACATTGTATAATAATACCGTATTAACATATTCGTAAAAACATAGTTTAATAACAAAAAAAAATACCGAAAATTCTCATTTTTTCGTGCCTCCAAGTACCCCTAACCTCTTAAATTCACAAAAAGTCACTTCTCGATTATTCTCGGTAATACAAAATAATTTTAAATAAATATTAAATTTTAATTTAATTTCAAATTAATTAAATGTCGTTCTAGATTTATATAATTTATGGAGTATGAATTTTCAACCTATGCGCACTTAAAAAAGACTTAGATGACTATTCTAATTTATCGCACAGATAATTTAAGAATCAACGTAAGCATCTCGGAGAAAATATTCAGATACTCAAACGAGGTTTCTTTTTAGTTAGTTGTACTGCGTTTATAAAAACCAAAAATAATATTTTAAAATGCATATTTCATTCAATGTACGTACTTATATATAGTAGATGATGAAGTACTTCTAGACCAAGAAACAATCAAATCATCCTCTTTAGTCCTTCGTTCCCGTTTTTCAATTATTACAGCACGGCTGATTGTGTCTGGATACAGAGTCACTTTCGCGATTTTGTACAGTAACCTAATTATTGAAAATTAAAAAAATCAACAACTGCAAATAAAGTATGTGTCTTGCATATATATATACATATATATATATATATATATATATATATGTAGGTATATATATATATATATATATATATATATATATATATATGTATATATATGTATATATATATATGTGTATATATATATATATATATATATATATATATATATTAAATAGTCATGAATTTGATGTTGATATAATATGCTTAATTTGAGTGAAAAAGTCGGCCCTTACATCAATAAAATTAATATGAGAGTTTTTGGAAATTTGTTTATTTAAAATCCATACGTTTCGGCTAGCATATTAGCCTTCATTCAGTGGTAATCAATTTAGCTATAAAAATTAAAACTAAATGAATAATATGTAAGAAGTTTCATAGAAAAACAACAATAATAATAATAATAAAACACTTACAATTTTGTATCCTAATATAACATATGAAAAAATTATTAATCCATGGTATGAGTATGTGCACATTGATAAAATATATATTTTTTAACATCACAGATGGAAACACACAAATAAACATGATAACTTAACAAGTTGTAAATACGTTACATACATTAGTCTCGAAACGTTGTAAAATTATTATTTAATAAATTAGTGCAAAAAAGAGTGTTGTTTGTTCATATTTCTAAATTAATATATCTTATATATAAAAATGGAGCTCTCTTTCAAATGTCCGAATAAAACTCGAAAACGGCTGAATCGATTTGGCCAGTCTTAGTCTTGAAAAATTCGTGCCAATCCAGAGAATGTCCAAAAGGTGAGAAATTATTTCAAATCCGCGTAGAAACTTTACATTTATAATTTGAATATTTTTGTAGAAGCGTAATTTAAATAGAACAATGGACGCTGGCAATTTCGTGAAATGTCAAACGCTTTTGACAGATGATGTTCAATTACGTTTAATAGGATGTTTTACGCGAATATTATTTATTTGTGAAAAATTTGTAGTAAGTAGTTTTGTTTGTAGTTTTATTTATATACAAAAACGTTAGTAAACGGGCCCCAAGTGTTACTAGAGACTCAAAATATAAACTTTTTTGATATGTTAATATGAAAATGCATTTTTGGCATATTTTTCTCAAACACGGTGCTTTAAAAGATCTTATTTGTATAATTATATGCTCATTGGTATTTATAAAACATTTTCTAGGTTATATTATTTTTTATTTATGTTATTTAAATTCAGAACCTAAATTTGGTATCGATCAAATGGACCTTTTGTCGAATAACATTTTTCCAGTTATAATTTCCCAGAATTTATCGCAGAATAGATAGTAATATATGAAGGTCCGGGGTTAAAAAGGCCAACCACCGATTTGTCAAAAATCAGTAAAGTTAAGCATTGTTTAACAACAATATTTGAAAGTAGAGGAAAAAAGATTTATAGCCAGCTACAAGCTTGATTTGAAAACGGTAATCTTTGAAATGGGGGAGATAAACGGTAATCTTTGAGAATCCATAATAAAAGTATTTTCTTCCGTTGGTAGTTTTTAAGCATTAGTTAAAAATGTAATTAAATAAGGCTTTAAATCTTTTTGCCACCTGCCTGTTTCAAGTTACCCCGCCTACAGGGTGAAATGTCTAGATACCAAATTTTTGAAAGACATCGAAAAGGCACATTTCTACAATGATGAAGTAGAAGGCAGTTACTGAACTCAGATAATTGTTCGTTTGATATGTGTTATTTGCTGTGATATAATTGTTATGGTTTTCACAATATAGTTTACATTTGCTCAAAGTCAAATTGGATCTTTGCGCCTTGCCCTGCTCTACATATATACTTTATATTAAATTTACTTTTTTTCACCGAATGTTACTTGAAACTTTTCAAAAAGCAGGTAAAAAAAGAAATACTTTTTTGAATTTTAAATATTTTTTTTCTATCTCTCCTCACAAAAATTTGAAAATTTTGTATAAACTCAGTAGTATTATTTACAATTATACACAAAATCCAGAATCCAAAAACAATATGAAAAACTTGAAACGTAATCAATTAGTCGAAAGACCAAAAAAGACTTGGATGGTTTATTGTTTCCTATAGAAAGTGTATAAATCTTCCAGTTTGATTGTATTGACAAAATATAGATAAATCAATGGGGTTTATTGTTTTTATAATACTTCATTGTATATAGCATTCAAACAACACATCCTTATACACTTAAAGTATTAATATTTTTGATTCTCTAGAAATTGTCTAGAATATACCTTATTTAGCAAAACAACGTTTGCCGGGTCAGCTAGTATATATATATATATATATATATATATGAATTCAGTTTTCAGGGCAATACATAAATTAAAAAATTTGTATGACTTTAAAACATTTTTATGTTTTCCATTCGTTTCGACACATTGTTTTGTATCATCTTCAGTGGACTCTAGTTTGAAAGAACAGATAGAAATTATTAAATAAAACTAATATATGAGAAGTTATATGGTATAAACTTACATGTAATTGAATTAATCCTAATTATTTCATAATTATAAATGTTCACATTGCACCAAAAAACCAATCCTTGTCATTTTAAATTGAACAATATATAATTTTCGAATGAGTTTTTTATGAAAATGTAAAGTACATCCCGCTATTCTGTGTTCCGATGCACGGGTGCAGACTGAATGTACATCAATGTGCGCACCACGTGTTGAAAGCTAGGTACAAGGCACACGAACTGACCAAAGAATTTAAGGTTTGACAACGCAAGGAGGGTACATATAGTGAAATATAAAAACATGACAATTGTGAGGATGGACATAGTTGGTAGAATTAAGATAAAATTAAAAGAAAAAGTAAAAGAGAAATTAGTAATAAAATAATATAATTAAAACGTCAATCAGGATAGGTAATTATTTTAAAGGTATGAATTTCGAGACATTGTTTAAAACTACTTGGTAATTCTCGCACAGTGAGGAAGTATCCAATCTTTTGTTTAAGCTATTTTTATAAAGGTGTATTAGACATGATTCTGAAAAGCGTCTCTGCGATGTATTCGACTCGTGATATAAAATTGTGGCAACATCAAAATTGAAAATATGATTGAAACTTTGTATGTGGTCAGTTATCATTGTTTGATTTTGATTTTTATTTTTGGAGTTGTTATAGTGTTGTCTAAGACGTTTTTTTAGATGTTGTCCAGTTTCGCCAATATAAGTGGCCTCACAATTTGTACAGTCAATTTTATACACGGTGTTAGAACTACGATCTAAACTTGTCGGTGATTTTAAGTTCGAAAATAAAAAGTTAAGAGTCTGATCAAATTGCAAACTAAACGCAAGCCCGCGAATTCAAATAGGAAAGAGATTTTTGATGTAAGGGAGACAAATAGTGCAATAAACTTATTTTCTTTTTTTTCTGGAACTCGAGGGAAGGATGATTATATTTTGTGTTAAGGACGGAAAGCCTGTTGTTAATTACTAATTTTATAAGATGTGGAGGATAGCAATTATTTAATAGGGTTCTGTGGATTAGAGATAAGTTAAAAGGCCAAAACTTTTTATCTGACAAGAGAATAGCATGATCAACTAAATTGATAATGGTACCGATTTTCATATTAGTGGGATGATAAGAATGGAAATTGAGATATCTGCCAGACAACGTTGGTTTTTGGTACCAGTTAGTAATAATTTTATTTTCTGGAGTTTTTATGATATTTACATCTAAAAAGCTAATTGACCTATTGTGTTCTTTTTCTAAGGTGAAGGTGAGGTGTTTATTAAAGGAGTTAAAATTTTTTAGTAAAGAATCAAAGTTATTTTTAGGAATGCAAGTAATTATATCAACATATCTGTAGTAAAGGAAAAATTCAACATTAGATAGTTTAAAAACGTTTTTTTAGAGGTGTTATAAAAAACAAATTTTCTCATTAAGCCTCCATATGTTATCCATCGAAATCAAGAATTGTATCTGCAATGTCAATAATTTGAAAGTAGCTATTGATAAAACGTACGCTTGGCTCACTCATACTGTTGAAGCGGAGATTCTGCAAAGCTTTTCTGAATACGAATCGACGCGTACAACAAATTTTTTCATTAAATTAAAAAATTCTTATAAAATTAAATTCGATAAATTATTGCAGTCTAAACGCTTTCCAATTCCAGATAGATTACTTTACATTTTTGCACTAGGTCCCAACTTTGCTATCCCCAATAATTGCCACAATTTAAATTTTATTAAAGTTTTAAGCAGACTAGAAGCTGGCCTTCATAATACAGTT
>NW_020538412.1:0-16344 GCF_003426905.1 Ctenocephalides felis
CTGGACAAGGATCTATAGATGTTGGGTCTATATATAATTTATATTTATAATTAAAAGAACTGAATAACGTGTATATAAGTTTAATTTATAATAACAAAACAAGTATAAAGCATCTCACTGATATAAAAGTATTTAGGTTAGGTTATATCTTCACTCTTCCAAGGGTTGATGCACAAGAGGGTGAGATTGCATTTTTCGCATCCCTCGAGCCCACGCAAGTGTTGCACGATGCGCCGTCGCCAACTTGACAGTTTGCGACGTTCTTCACACGCAACGTGTCTATGAAGTTGGTATTGGCGTTTCTGGTTGTTACTCTCGCCGCTAGGTGTAGGGAGACGCCATATCACTCCCCCCAAGATGAAAGTTAGCTATCTGTCAGAATAGAAATAAGGTTAAATGTGTGTTGTCAAATATTGAACGCAACTTTCTTTTTGGCTGTTTTCTTTGTAGGTTCCTTTGATGACTCCCAGGGATGTGTATGAAGTGGTTGAGAAAGTGATTCGTAATCTGCATCTGTTTTATTTATATATGCTGGTTTTAGCCTTTCAACAGCGAAGTTCTTTGCGGCCCCATTAACGCGAAGTTTGTAAATCCTATCAGAAACTCGCTCAAGTATTTCATAGGGTCCTCTGTAAGGTGGTTCCAAGGGCTTTCGTACATGATCTGCTCTGAGGAATACATGTGTGCATGTGCCCATATCTTTCAAAATGAAAATCTTGGATTTGTTGTGGTGGGCTGTTGGAGTTGGTTTCAATGCACACATGATTCGGCGATGATTCTCTAGAAAGACCTGTGGATTCTGTGAGTTATTAGATGTATTGAAAAAATCACCTGGAAGTCTCAGTGTGGTTCCGTAAACCATCTCTGCTGCTGATGTCTTGATGTCTTCCTTGAATGAATTCCGTAGACCAAGTAGTACGTAGGGTAGTGTCTTGATCCACGGTTCAGAAGAACACATCAGTGCAGCTTTTAGGGTTCTGTGCCAACGTTCTACTAAATCCATTTGCTTGAGGGTGGTATGCTGTCGTACGTGCTTTTCTTTGCACCAACTGCCTGTGCCAAGGACTTGAAGAGAGATGACTCAAACTGCGTGCCTTGGTCTGATGTTATTGTAGTTGGTGTACCAAATCTGGAAATCCAGCACGTAAACAATGCTTGCGTGACTGTCTCAGCTGTGATGTCTCTCAGTGGATGGCTTCCGGCCATCTTGTAAATCTGTCAATAATTGTTAAGCAGTAAGGAAAACCATTAGTATTGGGTAAGGAAATTATGTCAATATGAATATGAGAGAATCTTTCATCAGGAATAGGGATGTGCAAAGGATTGAAATGATTATGTTTATGGATTTTGGACTTTTGACAGGATATGCATTGACGAGTCCAAGTAGCAACATCCTTTCCAATTCCAGGCCAAACATACCGGCTGCGTACTTCCCTGGATGTAGTCCTGATGCTTGGATGAGAAATACCATGGACTACGTCGAATGCAGTTTTGCGGAGGCTCTGTGGGAGATAAGGTTTAACAAAGTTTGACTCAATTATACAATAGATCGGAAAACCATCCAATGTTAATTTGTGTAGTTTGAGAGAAGTTTCTCCACCAAGCAGCTCCTGCATTTCTGGATCCAAGCTTTGCTCTATACATATTTGTTCAGCTGACAGTCTGGTAGGCATTTCAATAGTGTTAATTCTTGATAATGTATCTGCCACTACATTTTCTTCACCTTTCACATACACAATTTCAGTAGAGAACTGGGATATGTATTCCAATTGCCGGCGCTGCCTGTCTGACGCCTTTTCAGGTCTCTGCTGAAATGCATATGTGATGGGTTTGTGGTCTGTCTTGATAATGAAATGCCTACCTTCCAGCAGGTATTCAAAATTTTATGGCCGCAAAGATGCCTAAAGCTCGCGATCATATGTTGAATACCTCTGTTCCGTGGATGTGAGCTTTCTGGAGTAGAAACCTATAGGGTGCCATGCACCATTTTCTTCCTGCTCCAGAGTGGCTCCAATGGCTGTTGTTGACGCATCTGTTACCAAACATATATTTGTTGCAGCAGCTGGATAATGAAGTAAAGCGGCGTTTGCAAGAGCATTCTTTACGTCCTCAAAGGCTTGCAGAGATTCTGGGTTCCAAGTGATAGGGGTTTTATCCTTCTTGACTGAACTACGTAGGTAACTGTTCAGCGGTGCTTGCAGTTTGGCTGCTTTTGGGACTGATTTCCTGTAATAATTCAGCATTCCCAGAAACCTACGCAGTTCCAGAACTGTTGTTGGCTGTGGGAAGTTCAAAATCTTGTCCACCCGGTCTGTAGCTGGAGAATAGCCTTTCTCACTGAGCTTGTAACCCAGAAAATCTACTTGGGACTTGCCTAGGACGCATTTGTTGGTGTTGATGGTTAGAGAATGTTCTTGCAAACGCTCAAAAACTATCTGCAGGTGGCGATGGTGTTGCTCCATGTTCTCAGACATAACCAGAATATCATCCACATATATAAACACAAAGTCAATGTCTTGGAATATGTGGTTTATGTAGCGCTGGAATGTCTGAGTGGCATTCTTCAGTCCAAAAGGCATGCAGAGGTACTCATATAATCCCCATGGAGTTATGATGGCAGTCTTCTGTATGTCCTCTTCATGCATCGGCACCTGATGATACGCTTTTGCAAGATCTATTGTTGAAAAAATTGTTTTATTGTGCAGGTTTGTAAAAACATCACTGATTAGTGGAGGAGGATATTTGTCTGGTTGCGTGCTTGAATTAAGTTTTCTATAGTCACCACAGAGTCTATAAGATCCATCCTTTTTTGATACCATATGTATTGGACTTGCCCACGGACTGCTTGAAGGTCTCAAAATGCCCCTGTTCAGGAGATTTTGTATCTCGGCTTTTGCAGCTGATGCTTTCACGCCAAAAATCTTCCTGAACCGGGCAGCGACTGGTGGACCTGTTGTGGGAATCCTGTGTGCGAAAAGAGATGGTTTAATTGTTAGTCTCTGTGGCGTTCTAGTGATTGTTATATATTTGTTTAGTAAGCTCCTGAAAGGTTGGTGTGGGTTAATTGTGGAAATGTTAATGTTCTGGGTCTTCAGCACTTTGCCATCAGAGGCTAAGCCTGTCGTTGAATCAATTAGTCTTTTGCCTTTCAGGTCTATTAGTAGATTGTAGTAGCTTAGCAAGTCTGCACCGATTATGGCTGTTGCCACATCTGCTACTGTGAATTGCCAAGTGAAGGGTCTGCGCAGCGAAAGGTCCAGCTCGAGAGTCCGCTTTCCATAGGTGGATATTCGGCTGGAATTGGCTGCATACAGAACAATCTCTTCCTTGGCACGACCGGTTGCAAACTTGCTAGCTGGAAGAATCGAGAGAACGGAGCCAGAGTCTATAAGAAAATTTATCCGTGTTTTTCTGTCTGTCACACATAGTCGGAGCTCTGGACAGACAGAATTAATATCACCATCATTACTTGCTCCTGGTGTTGATGGTGACTTTAGTTTTCCGGCTTCAGGAGAGTCTTAACCAAACAGGGTTCTATGCATTTGGTAGCCTTCTCTCCAAACCTGCTATGGTAAAAGCATAGCTGTGATTTGGACGGCGTCTTTGATCTCCCTCTCCTGTGCCTGGAGTGACTTCTGGTCCTGCTTCTCTCGTCATGTTCTCTGCTATGTTTTAAATTCTCCACTTCTGTCGTCAAGGCATTTAGTTTCTGCATCATGGCAAGCAGAATTTCTTGGGTGCGGTCACTTCTTGGTTCAGGTGCTCTGCTCGCTGTGGCCATCACCGATGATGGCAGTCCACAAGTATCTACAAGCCTGTCTGCCATCTCGCCAATGGCTTGTAGCCCAATGTTTTTCGATACAAGCAGTAGAGGCCGGATGTGTTGTGGGAGTCTGTCCAACCAAAGTTTATGGATGATATCCTCCGAGATTTCACTCCGAGCCAGGTCAATCATTTCCCGTAGTAGCTGGGATGGCTTTTTGTCACCTAGGACAACGTTTGTTAACAATTTGTCTACTTGCTTTGACCTCGACTCGGATACTCGGTCTAGGATTATGCTCTTCAACGTGTTGTATTTATTTTCGGTTGGCGGATTTCGCAACACATCGCTTACCAGGTGTAAAGTGGACCTGTCCAGAGCACGCAATACCGCCGTGTACTTCGCATGGTCGGATTTGATCCTATCTCCAAGAAACTCTGTCTCAATCAACAGGAACCATAGATCAGGAGCATCTTCCATGAACGGGGTTATTGTATGCCTGCCCACGTTGTAAATTTGTTCCGTTTTTAAATCATTGTTCACTTGGTTGGAGTTGCTCGCACATGGCGTGCGAACTTGAGTTTCGTCAAAATCGATGAGCGATCGATTTAGATCTTGTGAGGCTTCAGTGTTTGCGGGTGAAGACATTATTAATGATATAGTATACCTCGCTTGTAGTATCAAGATCAGAATTCAGCCACGTGTTTTCTCAGTCGCGGTCACCAATTATATAGATGTTGGGTCTATATATAATTTATATTTATAATTAAAAGAACTGAATAACGTGTATATAAGTTTAATTTATAATAACAAAACAAGTATAAAGCATCTCACTGATATAAAATGTATTTAGGTTAGGTTTATATCTTCACACTTCCAAGGGTTGATGCACAAGAGGGTGAGATTGCACTTGCGAGCCCACGCAAGTGTTGCACGATGCGCCGTCGCCAACTTGACAGTTTGCGACGTTCTTCACACGCAACGTGTCTATGAAGTTGGTATTGGCGTTTCTGGTTGTTACTCTCGCCGCTAGGTGTAGGGAGACGCCATAGATCTTGTTCTGTAATCATACGTGCTTTTAATAAAAATATGAATTCATTGTTCAATGTTGATCAAAGTACAAGATCTTTACATGAACGCGGAAGACGCCATTCCTAGAATTGACACGTACAATGCATAATATATAGAGTCAGAATTATTTGTATTAACCAGTGATGTCTTAGCCAAAAGTCTGGCCATAATGTCTTAGAGTAGTCTTAAATAATCTAAGTGGAGATTATGTCTGTGAAGTAAAGCAATAAATACAGTGTAAAACATTATAAGTGGATTTTTATTGGAACCAGAAGTTTGTCTCTTCCAGCGAATACCTTATTGAAAGGACCCATTAATCTGAAGAGAACTCGCATCAAACCAGTCGATCAAATATTATTCCTACTGCTCGACCCAAGGCATCAGGAAAGGTTGGACGGACATTATTACCATATCGCATAAGAAGCTACTACAGTAACCAATATCCAGGACTGTGGATCTTACAACAAAAGGACCTCCAACCCATACCCGAACCATACTACCAACAACCATTATATCATTTCATGGTGTCAAGCGGTGGATTTCCTTGTAGTGAAGTGTTAGTTTTGTGAATTGTGCTTGGTGAAATCTGGATCCAGTTTTCTTCGCACCCAGAGGCGGCAGGGTCATTAAAGTAAGCAGAGTATCCAGCAAGCAGCAAGACCAGGACTAGCACGAGGAACTAAAGGCACCAAAGGTGGCAGCATTACCGAGATAAACTACGCAGGCAGATCGACGCAGACTTCTTGACTAAGGCTCACTCCCCAAGTAAGAAAAACCAATCCTTCAACATATCCAGACCAGAACATCATAGTCGTCAATTTTTTTTAAAATTTTATTTGTCAATTAGAATATAAATAATAATATTTTGTCAATTTGATTTTTTTTTAAGTATTAGGATTTTGGTTGTACTTGGGTAACATTTTTGTAACAACGGGCAGTTCGATTATTGTTCACACCACTATTATTTTGTTGACTTCACATATCACACGTCAAGGTTAAGTTCAAGCAAATATTGTAAGCTAAGCATATTTTTAACAAAAACAATTACGAGCATTGCCAGGTCCGAATTTCATAACAGAAATATTTCAAAGTAAAATAATTGTAAAGATTAATAACAAAGTCATCAAGTAATAATATAAAAGACTCAGAAAGTAATATTGAAAAGTTAGTGACTCTAGTTAATGACTTTGAGTATCCTATCAAGAGTAAATTTACATCTGTTGATCTTTTCATTACGTCGCGATTTTTAATGTGGCTTTAAATGCCAGTATAAAGGCGAAATGCCTAAAGGATTTAGTGTAGCCATTGTGCCACTTTTCAGGCGATAGTGCCAATCCTTCATATCAGATAGCCTAATATTAAATTGTTCAAAAGAAACAATAGGTATCTGACAAATAAATAATTAATCAGGGTAGGAAAAACCCGAATGGAGACTCGTAAGGTTAGTGAAAACCGCGAGATCTTAAATATATTTGACGTAATTTTGATGACTTATAAGACTCATGAATCCGCGGGAACGAGTCAATAAAATCTTTCAAATAAATTTATTTCGTTATTTTCATTTTAGGACCAAAACACGCTCGTTGATTTTATCGATTTTATTAAATATTAAATGAGAATAAATTCCAACTATTAATGTTGAGTATATAAATAATTTTAAAATATTACATAAGAATAAAAATTTTAATCTTGAATATAATATAAAATGAACTTTGAAGTTTTGTGTGAAAATAATTGAACTTGAAAATGCAAATTTCAATAATAATTAAATTTAATCAACTGCCCATATCACAATACAAAATGTTACAGAAATGAAGGGGATAAATTTAAATTAATGTCAATAATAGAAATGTAACTATCCCCATAGAACAAAATTATAAATTGAAAAAAAATAGGAAAATAGAAAAAGTCCATGTTTGAATTATTGATACAAAATGATTTCATTTTTCAATCCAATTGGCGTTATATTGAGCGTGCAATATTTCCTAAATTTTCTCTACAAATATAATAAATTTTATTTTGAAAATTAATAAGCGATTGAGTAAATTTGTTTTCTATTATTTGCGTAAATTGAAAATAATAATATTTTTCCTAATTGAAATTTTTATAATTGTTCACACTAATTTCGATTATTTGCGTTAATAACATAACAAGCTTTATCATATTTCTATTTTGAAATTTGAGTAAAGAAATATCACGTAACATTCGGATTCAAACCTTAACAAGGCACGCAATACAAATTTGCTTATGATGTATTAACTTCGTTAATGTTATGAATCTTGATGTATTTTACAAAACTTTATTTTATTATTATTCAAAAATTTTGTGAAGTATTAATTGGCGTCATATTTTTATTCTATTGAAATTTCATTAATTTAATATTTTAATTTTGATTTTTGAATAATTTTATCGTAATCTATTTATTTCATTTGACATATTAATACTTTCGTAGTTGTATTTTTATTTTTATAAATAACTATGAATTTCGAGCGTTCAAAGTAGATAAAATAAAACCAATAAATTTCTTTGAAATTAATTTCTATCACCTTAATTATTTATTCACTTATAAAAAAGTAATTTTAATGCATAGTATCAATAATTCACATGGAATTAAAATACAAAAAATAAAAATAATAATTTGTAGCAAAGATTCCGAAATTGAAAGGCCACTCATTTTTTATTAATACTGACATTCTAAATATAATAATTTTAAATTAATATTTTTGTATTGCATATTTTTATAAAACAAATAGAATGTTCAGAATAGAATTTGAAAATAAATTAAGAGGGCCCAGAAATGTATTAATGTAAAAGTATGTGAAACACAATTATTAGATTACAAGACGAATTATCACTATCTTCCATTTCTATCTAGATGTAATGCATAAGAATGGCAACAAGTGTGCAATCTATTTTTTTTTAAAATCTTCGAAGATTGATACAAGATTCTCATACAGCTTCAGTTAGAAATAATCGCGCGCGCATTTTTAACATCCTATTAAAAATATTGAACTGAATCTGACAGAGTATTTTGATCATATTTTAAATTCGAATCAAATAAATAAAAAAATTAAACAATTTATTATAATATTAAATTTGTGAAAAGAAAGAGAGATCTTGCACCTTGTTAATATTCTTATGCAAATAGAAAAATTGTTTTTATTATTTTATTGAAACTAATTAATGATAGTGATAATGGATCAAATAATTAATTTTTAAATTTTTAGAAGTTTTATTGATGTATATAAATCAATTAGGTCACAACTTCGTTTTTGTCTACTAATCATTTTAAAGCAGTCACACAAGTTATGCAACTATGCGAATTCATATGGCATTAGGTTGCATACTGTATCCAATAAGAATATCCGAACAATGTAACTAATTATTGTTTATAATATTTTGCTGTATTATCAAAATCCTACTTTTGAAATTAAACAAGCTGTTGAAACTAAATCAAAATAATTTTAATGAACTATTAAAAATCACAATATGCAGCAAAGTATTACAACAATATTAGATTTTTTTTTATGTTAATTTTTTTTTATTCATATTATCATCAGAATTGTTATCTAATTACTATATTGCAGACATACTACAAAATTTTATACTTTTACTTTTTCATATTTTGCAAATTTTCAAATTTTTCTCTCTTTTGCTATAATCAATTGTACCATAGATTACTATTTTTCATTTATCGAGGACGATAAATTGTTTTAGAGGGGAGGAATCCCAAATAAATTGTAATTTCTTTGTTTTTTTTTTCTTTTCAATTGTTAGAGGACTAACAATATTCTTTAGGGGTGGCGTGTTCTGTAATCATACGTGCTTTTAATAAAAATATGAATTCATTGTTCAATGTTGATCAAAGTACAAGATCTTTACATGAACGCGGAAGACGCCATTCCTAGAATTGACACGTACAATGCATAATATATAGAGTCAGAATTATTTGTATTAACCAGTGATGTCTTAGCCAAAAGTCTAGCCATAATGTCTTAGAGTAGTCTTAAATAATCTAAGTGGAGATTATGTCTGTGAAGTAAAGCAATAAATACAGTGTAAAACATTATAAGTGGATTTTTATTGGAACCAGAAGTTTGTCTCTTCCAGCGAATACCTTATTGAAAGGACCCATTAATCTGAAGAGAACTCTCACCAAACCAGTCGATCAAATATTATTCCTACTGCTCGACCCAAGGCATCAGGAAAGGTTGGACGGACATTATTACCATATCGCATAAAGAAGCTACTACAGTAACCAATATCCAGGGCCGTGGATCTTACAACAAAAGGACCTCCAACCCATACCCGAACCATACTACCAACAACCATAATATCATTTCAATCTATACCTAAGCAAGGGCAAGGGACCATTCAATCACAAGATGAAGAATACAATCGGTAATAGTAATGAAAATAAATAAGATTTAAATCTAGCTCTAGCTATTATTCCGAATTTTGATGAAAATGAAACCAATGTCCGTGCATTTATTGATGCATGTGACTCGTTACATGTAAATTTGTTACCGGAGGAAGCACATAAATTATTTTTAATGGTAAAAAGAAAGTTACCAAGTAAAGTATTAGTTAAAGTTATTCGTAATAAAATTGCAAATTATTCAGTATTAAAAACACATTTATGTAAAGAATATTATGACCAAACTTCTGTTTCCACTTTATATTCCAAACTATCTTAAACAATTTTCAAATGAATCTGTTAAATCTTTTGGCGATAGAATTTTAGATATAGTTGATAAAATGTTTAAAAAAGACTGCGATTCTCAAGGGCAAGAAATATCGGAAAGATTACGAATTGTATATATGGAGACGGCTCTTAGAAGTTTTGTCGATCGTATCAAAATTCCATTAACAATTTAATTAAATCATATAGATTCAATGACTTAAATCAGTGGTTCCCAACCTTTTCAGTGTCACTACCCCTAAACAAGTATGAGAGTGGAGTTTACCCCTAGCCAATTTAAAATAAATAAAACCACACAAAATCGATGAAATATGTTTATTATCTAACTCTAACTAATTCTAAGAAATTGCATGTTTAGGTAACTAGTAATATAAAGTTATATGTAAATCTTAGAGTACTAGTGCGAAGGTTGAAATTGCTTTGCATTCACAAGTTTCACAATATTAGGTTCAGTTTCACTCAACGAGCATCTCATATCATGCTCAATGTTCATACGATTTCTGGCTTTTGTTTTTAATGTAAGAAGAGTTGAGAAACCAGTTTCATATCTGTAAGTTGTAGCAAATGGAATCAAGATCTTTAAAGCTCTGTCAGCTATGATGGGATATTCTGCAGCTGCTTTTCGCCAAAATGTGCTGAGTTTATCATTTTGAAAATCAACTTTCAATAAGTTATTTTCACGCAGCCCGAGACACATGCTGACATATCTTCGTCCTTGAATATATCGACGCAAGTAGAAAATGGTCTTAAAATCCAGGAGTAGCACTCACGAATATCCATGTCGGGAAAATATTGCTGCAGTGAGTCTATCACGGCAGTTAAGTGTTGAACCACATAATTTTCAAATGTGATTTTGTCTCGTTTATTATTTAGTAATTGTTCACTTAGTTGTGTAAACATTGACACATCACCAGCTTGAACTCTGCGTTGGTAAAATTCCAATTTGCGTAAAAAACTTGCAATTTTATCCTGCAGCATCAAAATATTTGTTTTATTTCCTTGCAGTGAAATATTCAGATTATTAATTTCAGTGAAAAAATCAGCAAGGTACGCCATTTTTAGAACAAATATATGGTCTTTAATTTTGTCATAATATTCTTTTTCTTTTTGAGTTCTCTGGTTTTTCAATTTCTTCTCGTAATTCATAGACCCTACTTAGAACTTTGCCTCTTGATAACCAACGTACCTCTGTATGGTACAAAAGTGCATTAAATGCAGCACCAACTTCATCACACAAAACTTTAAATAATAACTGGTGGTAGTGTTTTTACAGCCAAAGCGTAACGGTGTATCAAACAATGATAGTTGAAAACTTGAGGAGCACTTGTTTCACAAAGACTGAAAACCAGAACGGACGCCATCATGGAAAGTGCCCCGTCTGTACAAATACCAACCAGCTTTAACTAGTCCAGGCCATTTTCCTCAATAAACTCTTTTAGAGTCTGAAATACGTCTTCGCCGCGAGTAGTAGTGGGCAAAAACTTGCAGAACAAATATTCCTCCTTCACATCATCATTTTTAATGTATCGTGTAAACATTAATAATTGTGAACACGAAGCAACATCTGTGGACTCGTCCAACTGCAGTGCAAACATAGGACTTTCCTTTATTTCAACAATAACGGTTGTAGATATCGGCACTCATTTCACATATGCGAATTGAATGGTATTGTTGATAGTAGTATTTGGTTAATCTTAGCTATATGTTGCTCACCTATAACAAGTGTTACCGCATCTAATATGCAAGGTTTGATGAGGTCCTCTCCTATAGTGTGTGTTTTTTTTTTATTACGTGCGATACGATAAGCAATTTTGTGATGAAGCTGAAGGCACGATTCATTTGCTTTCTGTATGTTGCCTGTAGAATCCATGCGCGAAAACTTCAGAATCTTCTCCTTTTTCTTAAAAAAATCTATATTTTTATCTGCAACTGCTTGTGAACTTTAGCAAAATGTTTTTTAATTTGTTCGGTTTCATGCTCTCCGAATTAAGCACTTTATTACATAAAACACACTGAGGCTTTTCTATATTTTTGTCTGTGATGCTTGTGAAACCCCATTGTAGAAATGCTTCTTTATAATCGCTTTTTGCCAGATGGAATAAAAGCCATGTCAAAAACACCTGTAGGTACCTAAAACAAAAGTTAACTAATACTACCTACAAAAATAAGTCACTCGTGACAATATAAACGTGATTTAAGTCTTTAATGATGCTACCAATTTTGCAGTGACTGAAGATTTAACTTCATCACATATTAACGTAATTGAGAATTATGTAAAAAAAATAGAGCACACCGCTAATAATTGTGTTTTTTTTAGAACAATATAATCAAATAATTTTTCTAGACGTGTAGTTCTTGTAAGAAATAGGTCATACAATTAATATGTAGGCATGCCAATCGTAAAAGTTTCATTCAAACATCGCATAGACCAGTATCCTCCACCTCAAAATAAACTGGTTGGTATTGGTATTTAGCCTTGAGGCAAGTTACATGAACTTCCCGATTTGTAAATAATCGACTTAATCTATAATAAACAAATTAATTTACGAGTGAATTTATTACACATAATTGAAAACGAACGAACACGTTAACTCGGAGTATTTTCTAGAAGCAAACTTTCGATTTTTATATTGAACCAGTTTCCGTAGAACTTTAATGGTTTATTCATACCAACTACTCTAACGTTATATACCAAGTAAATCGTCTAATTTTAATTTTAACAAACGTCGACAAAACTACAAATTTTCTCAAACTTTGATGATTTTTTAAAATTAATCTACTTGTCGTAAGGCCGTAATATTTCAGTAAGTTCTATAAGACCATTATATACATCGTCAAAGAAAGTTTCATAAAAATTGTCTTAATTTTTCAAAAGTTAATTACAAGAAAACGGTTCGATAGATTTTCACCTAAAACTAATCAGTATCATTTCCAGTTAATATCTTTCGAACAGTTTTTGATTTTTTAAAATCGATTCGGTAGAATGAGCTTAAATGTGGACGAAAAGTTTAACACTCTTTTTCAAATTACAAAGAAACGGCTATAAAAATTACTTCGACGTCTAACTGGGTGTTGTCGATTTACTTATCCTAACCAATACACTTTTAAATTTGTTATATAATTCAACTACTGGCGTGATCGGTGATTAAGTAAAATGCGACGTTTGATACTAATATGTTTATTATAAAAAAATATGTTGAATATAATGGCATCAGATAGTTGGTGTTTCTATACTGAGCTCTAAACTTATACTAAATAAAAATTATTAAAAATTAACATTAACAATATTAGCCCCGCCCGTAAGAGGCGGGTTACATTAATTTATGAAACTGAGGGGAATGATTTCTTAGACTTATTTCAAGTCATTTTGCAGACACATAAAAAGCTATCGACGCGGATGTAGACGGTCCAGACACATAAATTAAGCTCAAAAATTAAAATATCTTATATTACTAATGCGTTTGTACTTGAAAGTGTGAAAGACATGCAGACGACGGTCCGCGTGGCCTGGCGACGGTTCATCGTATCGGAATACGAGACGATGCGACACCATTACAAAAAAAAAAACAGTTTAGGTTACCTCCATTGGGAATCCTTAATAGCTATTATAACTACCGGCTAAACTAACTGGGATGGATCATTCGTTTTATTAACGTTTGACCGGAGCTAGTCGCAAAATATTGCGCAGTGTGCAAAAGCAGCGTGCCCATTCACCGGTGAATGTGCACTAGAGATGGGTAACTCACTCCGGAGTTATCACTCCGATACAACTACTCCCTCGGAGTGAATCCGAGTGGAGTTATATCACCGGATTTGTCATATCCGACTTTCCCAAACTGGTACTAAATCTGTTACCGCGTTTTTGCTTTTACACAATTATATAATTGTGTAAAAGTAATATTATGCTAATGGAACTACCCAGGTCCATTTACGGTTTGGTTTTTTCTTAAAGCAGGTATTTACTATTGTTAGCTTGTGTATGAGTGCAAAGTCAACAAGTTGCTGTCCCCTGTTATTCCTTGTGCCAAAGCCATGTTCTTTCACGACTAATTCCTGGTATTTTTTGATGTGCCCACCTTCGCGTTGAAGTCACCCATAAGTATGACGTGTTTGTGCGCCGTTTTTAATGCTTCCTCAATTGACTCATATAATTCGTCGATATCCGTTTCTTCTGCATCTGACGTAGGAAAGTAGACTTGAAGAATGGATATCGTATGACCTCCTATGTCTATATTGAGTATGGCTAAACGCTCCGATATACCAATAAAGCTTTCTATGTTATTTTTTATCTCCTTGTTTATTATGAAAACCTACTCCGTATTGACCTGCTGTCTGTCCTCTGAAATTCCCATTATATCGTAGTTTATAGCGCTTAAACAATTTTCTAATTCTAATTCTCGTTCGTAAGTTGATAGAGTCTTGACATTGAATGTAAGTATTTTAAGTAAGCAATTTTTATTGTTGCTTTTGTTGCTTGGTGTTATAGTTTTCTTTGGAGGGGTGGTCATAATCCTCCACGGTGACCAACGGGTTGGAGGATATTGTTATGTTATGTTTGTTGAAT
This sequence comes from Ctenocephalides felis, assembly GCF_003426905.1. Lineage (NCBI taxonomy): Eukaryota > Metazoa > Arthropoda > Insecta > Siphonaptera > Pulicidae > Ctenocephalides > Ctenocephalides felis. The sequence continues at coordinate 14,098 of NW_020538412.1, forward strand.
AGTAGTTTGTTGGGTTTATATGGAGAGGAGCAGCTGTTTGCTACGCATTGCTTTTTGTAGTTTCTTGTCCCTGTGCTGTATTTTTTGTAAGGAAATTTAGCATGCTCGGTTGTTTACTCCTTCGGTAATGCTGTTAGATCTTCTCAGTGATATTTCTTGATGTTGTGGCTTATTTTTTTGTTTGTCTGTGTAATTCTTCCTTTCGACATTTCTTCTGTGAGTTTTGATGGCGATGCAGAAAACTTTCTTTTGGATGTTTGTTTAGGTATGACTAGTTTGTCATATTTAAGGAAAGCCATGTTGCCATTTTCTCTCTCTATTTTCAGCTGTTCTTGTAATTGTCTTCTTTTTCTAGGATCTGTTTTGGGTAATCTTCCTTCATATAGTAGCACGTGTCGCGCAGTGCTTTTTTCTGTTTCAATATATTTATCTTAGTGCTGAGATTTGAGAAGGAAGGATATCAGAGTGGGTCGTGGTTTATCGCCCTTTTTCCTAGCCTTCTAACTACTTGTAGATCGGCATCTGTTAATTTGATTGAAAAGTGTAGGTCTAACCAATTGAGCATATGTTTTTGTAAGGTTTCGTATGAAGATTCCAGTTCTTCGATACCGAAAATAACTATGTTTCTTTGTCTCGCCTGTTTTTCTAGGAAGTAGATTCTCTTCTCTTGGTTGTCTACTATCTCCTTGAGTTTCACATATTTCTTTCAAAGCAAGAAGAATTTTTCCTCTAATATTCTGTTGATGTTTTGTGTGACCTGTTCTGTGACCTTTAATACACTGTTACGAATCTCTTTTTTCTGGTCGTCAAGTTCCAGCTGAATTTTTTAAGAGCTTTCATAATTTCATTCATGATTATTTTGGAATTAATTTATAGTTTATTTTTGTAAGTTACACCCTCTAGTGGCGGCGATGCTCTGTCACCGATACGCGCGCTTCCTAACGGAATGGATAGTGATGATTGTTTATTTCGAAAAGATGGCGTTATTTATGTAAAAATATCGCAAGATGGCTTGATAGGTTATAAAAGGTGTTTATACTTGGGCTGCTGCTCACTACTGACAGTTTATTGTCTAAGATGGCCGCGCACACGCCGTGTTTACACAAACCGCAGCAATTTCGCTTTGACTCGCACGATGGTGTTTTTGTACTTGGGCTGCTCGCTCACTACTGACAGTTTATTGTCTAAAATGGCCGCGCACACGCCATCCGTAAATGGACAACCAAACCGTAAATGGACTGGAAGTTGCCGAATGGACATAAAAACGAGATTGATTACATTCTCACAAACCAAATTCGATCATTTACAAAATTCGAGGGTCTTAAACCTGAACTACCCATCTGACCATCGCGCCATCAGAGGTGCAGTAAAAAATATCTAAACATAAACCAAGAGAGCGCGTTTCACCAATAACCAGTTTGTCAATTCAATAGTGCAAAGGAAATAGAAATCTATAAGAACCATCTTAATATCATTACCTGTGCTAGCAAATCAACAAGCAAGGGATATGATACAAAACTATTACGATACCTTAGGAACGCTATTTTAGAAAGCCAACAACTTGCACATACCAAGAACGTTGTGAGATGCACAAATAAAAGATGGTCAAAGAGAGTAACATCGTGGAATGGGTCCAGCGGGTAAGCGAAATCGTGGAAGACCACTAACCAGATGGGAAGACGACCTGAGACGAACAGCTGGCACGATCTGGAGAGATATTGCACAAGATAGAGAAGCATGAACATCTTTGGAGGAGGCCTATACCCAACCGGGGTTCTTGCCGAATAATATTACATATTACTATAATGTTCATATTAATATTACATATGACTATAATGTTCTGTATATACACGCTTATGTTAGGTTAGCAATAATCATGATATAAAAAATTTGTAAATAGGCAAGAAATAAAAGGCTTATTTATTTATTTATGGAACTACCCGATATAATATAATTCTCGAATGGAAATAGCAGAAGAAAAATTAAAAAGCAGAAGTATTATTATTGGTGAAGTGAAATATTTTAGGATAATGTTTTGCTTTTATTACAAAGTTTAACTACAATATTTTTATATACAATTAATCCAAAAAATCAATTATTTTCTCATCAAAAGAAAATAATTAAATTAATTCGATTCTCAAGTTTACGTTTGGTCAGCACTGTTAAAAATTACGAGCATGAGTCGATCATGTGGTCGATCGAAAAATTTTACAACTCGTCATTTATTTGTGAATTATTTTATTGATA
>NW_020538413.1:0-20832 GCF_003426905.1 Ctenocephalides felis
AATCTATACCTAAGCAAGGGCAGGGACCATTCAATCACAAGATGAAGAATACAATCGGTAATAGTAATGAAAATAAATAAGATTTAAATCTAGCTCTAGCTATTATTCCGAATTTTGATGAAAATGAAACCAATGTCCGTGCATTTATTGATGCATGTGACTCGTTACATGTAAATTTGTTACCGGAGGAAGCACATAAATTATTTTTAATGGTAAAAAGAAAGTTACCAAGTAAAGTATTAGTTAAAGTTATTCGTAATAAAATTGCAAATTATTCAGTATTAAAAACACATTTATGTAAAGAATATTATGACCAAACTTCTGTTTCCACTTTATATTCCAAACTATCTTAAACAATTTTCAAATGAATCTGTTAAATCTTTTGGCGATAGAATTTTAGATATAGTTGATAAAATGTTTAAAAAAGACTGCGATTCTCAAGGGCAAGAAATATCGGAAAGATTACGAATTGTATATATGGAGACGGCTCTTAGAAGTTTTGTCGATCGTATCAAAATTCCATTAACAAATTTAATTAAATCATATAGATTCAATGACTTAAATCAGTGGTTCCCAACCTTTTCAGTGTCACTACCCCTAAACAAGTATGAGAGTGGAGTTTACCCCTAGCCAATTTAAAATAAATAAAACCACACAAAATCGATGAAAATATGTTTATTATCTAACTCTTAACTAATTCTAAGAAATTGCATGTTTAGGTAACTAGTAATATAAAGTTATATGTAAATCTTAGAGTACTAGTGCGAAGGTTGAAATTGCTTTGCATTCACAAGTTTCACAATATTAGGTTCAGTTTCACTCAACGAGCATCTCATATCATGCTCAATGTTCATACGATTTCTGGCTTTTGTTTTTAATGTAAGAAGAGTTGAGACACCAGTTTCATATCTGTAAGTTGTAGCAAATGGAATCAAGATCTTTAAAGCTCTGTCAGCTATGATGGGATATTCTGCAGCTGCTTTTCGCCAAAATGTGCAGAGTTTATCATTTTGAAAATCAACTTTCAATAAGTTATTTTCACGCAGCCCGAGACACTAGCTGACACATCTTCGTCCTTGAATATATCGACGCAAGTAGAAAATGGTCTTAAAATCCAGGAGTAGCACTCACGAATGTCCATGTCGGGAAAATATTGCTGCAGTGAGTCTATCACGGCAGTTAAGTGTTACACCACAGAATTTTCAAATGTGATTTTGTCTCGTTCATTATTTAGTAATTGTTCACTTAGTTGTGTAAACATTGACACATCACCAGCTTGAACTCTGCGTTGGTAAAATTCCAATTTGCGTAAAAAACTTGCAATTTTATCCTGCAGCATCAAAATATTTGTTTTATTTCCTTGCAGTGAAATATTCAGATTATTAATTTCAGTGAAAAATCAGCAAGGTACGTCATTTTTAGAACAAATATATGGTCTTTAATTTTGTCATAATATTCTTTTTCTTTTTGAGTTCTCTGGTTTTCAAAAAACAATCCAATTTCTTCTCGTAATTCATAGACCCTACTTAGAACTTTGCCTCTTGATAACCAACGTACCTCTGTATGGTACAAAAGTGCATTAAATGCAGCACCAACTTCATCACACAAATTTAAATAATAACTGGTGGTAGTGTTTTTACAGCCAAAGCGTAACGGTGTATCAAACAATGATAGTTGAAAACTTGAGCAGCAACTTGTTTCACAAGAGACTGAAAACCAGAACGGACGCCCATCATGGAAAGTGCCCCGTCTGTACAAATACCAACCAGCTTTAACTAGTCCAGGCCATTTTCCTCAATAAACTCTTTTAGAGTCTGAAATACGTCTTCGCCGCGAGTAGTAGTGGGCAAAAACTTGCAGAACAAATATTCCTCCTTCACATCATCATTTTTAATGTATCGTGTAAACATTAATAATTGTGAACACGAAGCAACATCTGTGGACTCGTCCAACTGCAGTGCAAACATAGGACTTTCCTTTATTTCAACAATAACGGTTGTAGAATATCGGCACTCATTTCACATATGCGAATTTGAATGGTATTGTTTGATAGTAGTATTTGGTTAATCTTAGCTATATGTTGCTCACCTATAACAAGTGTTACCGCATCTAATATGCAAGGTTTGATGAGGTCCTCTCCTATATGTGTGTTTTTTTTTTATTACGTGCGATACGATAAGCAATTTTGTATGAAGCTTGAAGGCACGATTCATTTGCTTTCTGTATGTTGCCTGTAGAATCCATGCGCGAAAACTTCAGAATCTTCTCCTTTTTCTTAAAAAAATCTATATTTTTATCTGCAAACTGCTTGTGAACTTTAGCAAAATGTTCTTTTAATTTGTTCGGTTTCATGCTTTCCGAATTAAGCACTTTATTACATAAAACACACTGAGGCTTTTCTATATTTTTGTCTGTGATGCTTGTGAAACCCCATTGTAGAAATGCTTCTTTATAAGTCGCTTTTTGCCAGATGGAATAAAAGCCATGTCAAAAACACCTGTAGGTACCTAAAACAAAGTTAACTAATACATACCTACAAAAATAAGTCACTCGTGACACTATAAACGTGATAAGTCTTTAATGATGCTACCAATTTTGCAGTGACTGAAGATTTAACTTCATCACATATTAACGTAATTGAGAATTATGTAAAAAAAATAGAGCACACCGCTAATAATTGTTTTTTTAGAACAAAATATAATCCAAATAATTTTTCTAGACGTGTAATTGTAAGAAAATAGGTCATACAATTATGAATGTAGGCATGCCAACGTAAAAGTTTCATTCACATCGCATAGACCAGTATCCTCCACCTCAAAATAAACTGTTGGTATTGGATTTACCTTAGGCAAGTTACATGAACTTCCCGTTTGTAATATCGACTTAATCTATAATAAACAAATTAATTTACGAGTGAATTTATACCATAATTGAAAACGAACGAACTTAACTCGGAGTATTTTCTAGAAGCAAACTTTCGATTTTTATATTTGAACCAGTTTCCGTAGAACTTTAATGGTTTATTCATACCAACTACTCAACGTTATATACCAAGTAAATCGTCTAATTTTAATTTTAACAAACGTCGACAAAACTACAAATTTTCTCAACTTTGATGATTTTTAAAATTAATCTACTGTCGTAAGCTTAATTTTCGTAAGTTCTATAAGACCATTATATACATCGTCAAAGAAAGTTTCATAAAAATTGTCTTAATTTTTCAAAAGTTAATTACAAGAACGGTTCGATAGATTTTCACCTAAAACTAATCGTATCATTAGTTAAATCTTTCGAACAGTTTTTTGATTTTTAAAATCGTTCGGTAGAATGAGCTTAAATGTGGACGAAAAGTTTAACACTTTTTCAAATACAAAGAAACGGCTATAAAATTACTTCGACGTCTAACTGGGTGTTGTCGATTTACTTATCCACCAATACATTTTAATTGGTTATATAATCAACTACTGGCGTGATTATTAAGTAAAATGCGACGTTTGATACTAATATGTTTATTATAAAAAATATGTTGAATATAATGGCATCAGATAGTTGGTGTTTCATACTGAGCTCTAACTTATACTAAATAAAAATTATTAAAAATTAACATTAACAATATTAGCCCCGCCCGTAAGAGGCGGGTTACATTAATTTATGAAACTGAGGGAATGATTTCTTAGACTTATTTCAAGTCATTTTGCAGACACATAAAAAGCTATCGACGCGGATGTAGACGGTCCAGACACATAAATTAAGCTCAAAAATTAAAATATCTTATATTACTAATGCGTTTGTACTTGAAAGTGTGAAAGACATGCAGACGACGGTCCGCGTGGCCTGGCGACGGTCCATCGTATCGGAATACGAGACGATGCGACACCATTACAAAAAAAAACAGTTCAGGTTACCTCCATTGGGAATCCTTAATAGCTATTATAGCTACCGGCTAAACTAACTGGGATGGATCATTCGTTTTATTAACGTTTGACCGGAGCTAGTCGCAAAATATTGCGCAGTGTGCAAAAGCAGCGTGCCCATTCACCGGTGAATGTGCACTAGAGATGGGTAACTCACTCCGGAGTTATCACTCCGATACAACTACTCCCTCGGAGTGAATCCGAGTGGAGTTATATCACCGGATTTGTCATATCCGACTTTCCCAAACTGGTACTAAATCTGTTACCGCGTTTTTGATTTTACACAATTATATAATTGTGTAAAAGTAATATTATGCTAATGGAACTACCCAGGTCCATTTACGGTTTGGTTTTTTCTTAAAGCAGGTATTTACTATTGTTAGCTTGTGTATGAGTGCAAAGTCAACAAGTTGCTGTCCCCTGTTATTCCTTGTGCCAAAGCCATGTTCTTTCACGACTAATTCCTGGTATTTTTTGATGTGCCCACCTTCGCGTTGAAGTCACCCATAAGTATGACGTGTTTGTGCGCCGTTTTTAATGCTTCCTCAATTGACTCATATAATTCGTCGATATCCGTTTCTTCTGCATCTGACGTAGGAAAGTAGACTTGAAGAATGGATATCGTATGACCTCCTATGTCTATATTGAGTATGGCTAAACGCTCCGATATACCAATAAAGCTTTCTATGTTATTTTTTTATCTCCTTGTTTATTATGAAACCTACTCCGTATTGACCTGCTGTCTGTCCTCTGAAATTCCCATTATATCGTAGTTTATAGCGCTTAAACAATTTTCTAATTCTAATTGTCGTTCGTAAGTTGATAGAGTCTTGACATTGAATGTAAGTATTTTAAGTAAGCAATTTTTATTGTTGCTTTTGTTGCTTGGTGTTATAGTTTTCTTTGGAGGGTTGTGGTCATAATCCTCCACGGTGACCAACCGGGTTGGAGGATATTGTTATGTTATGTTTCGTTGAATAGTAGTTTGTTGGGTTTATATGGAGAGGAGCAGCTGTTTGCTACGCATTGCTTTTTGTAGTTTCTTGTCCCTGTGCTGTATTTTTTGTAAGGAAATTTAGCATGCTCGGTTTGTTTACTCCTTCGGTAATGCTGTTAGATCTTCTCAGTGATATTTCTTGATGTTGTGGCTTATTTTTTTTGTTTGTCTGTGTAATTCTTCCTTTCGACATTTCTTCTGTGAGTTTTGATGGCGATGCAGAAAACTTTCTTTTGGATGTTTGTTTAGGTATGACTAGTTTGTCATATTTAAGGAAAGCCATGTTGCCATTTTCTCTCTCTATTTTCAGCTGTTCTTGTAATTGTCTTCTTTTTTCTAGGATCTGTTTTGGGTAATCTTCCTTCATATAGTAGCACGTGTCGCGCAGTGCTTTTTTCTGTTTCAATATATTTATCTTAGTGCTGAGATTTGAGAAGGATATCAGAGTGGGTCGTGGTTTATCGCCCTTTTTTCCTAGCCTTCTAACTACTTGTAGATCGGCATCTGTTAATTTGATTGAAAAGTGTAGGTCTAACCAATTGAGCATATGTTTTTGTAAGGTTTCGTATGAAGATTCCAGTTCTTCGATACCGAAAATAACTATGTTTCTTTGTCTCGCCTGTTTTTCTAGGAAGTAGATTCTCTTCTCTTGGTTGTCTACTATCTCCTTGAGTTTCACATATTTCTCTTCCAAAGCAAGAAGTTTTTCCTCTAATATCCTGTTGATGTTTTGTGTGACCTGTTCTGTGACCTTTAATACACTGTTACGAATCTCTTTTTTCTGGTCGTCAAGTTCCAGCTGAATTTTTTTAAGAGCTTTCATAATTTCATCCATGATTATTTTGGAATTAATTTTATAGTTTATTTTTGTAAGTTACACCCTCTAGTGGCGGCGATGCTCTGTCACCGATACGCGCGCTTCCTAACAGAATGGATAGTGATGATTGTTTATTTCGAAAAGATGGCGTTATTTATGTAAAAATATCGCAAGATGGCTTGATAGGTTATAAAAGGTGTTTATACTTGGGCTACTCGCTCACTACTGACAGTTTATTGTCTAAGATGGCCGCGCACACGCCGTGTTTACACAAAACCGCAGCAATTTCGCTTTGACTCGCACGATGGTGTTTGTACTTGGGCTGCTCGCTCACTACTGACAGTTTATTGTCTAAAATGGCCGCGCACACGCCATCCGTAAATGGACAACCAAACCGTAAATGGACCTGGAAGTTGCCGAATGGACATAAAAACGAGATTGATTACATTCTCACAAACCAAATTCGATCATTTACAAAATTCGAGGTCTTAAACCTGAACTACCCATCTGACCATCGCGCCATCAGAGGTGCAGTAAAAAATATCTAAACATAAACCAAGCAGAGCGCGTTTCACCAATAAACCAGTTTGTCAATTCAATAGTGCAAAGGAAATAGAAATCTATAAGAACCATCTTAAATCTACATTACCTGTGCTAGCAAATCAACAAGCAAGGGATATGATACAAAACTATTACGATACCATTAGTAACGCTATTTTAGAAAGCCAACAACTTGCACATACCAAGAACGTTGTGAGATGCACAGATAAAAGATGGTCAAAGAGAGTAACATCGTGGAATGGTCCAGCGGGTAAGCGAAATCGTGGAAGACCACTAACCAGATGGGAAGACGACCTGAGACGAACAGCTGGCACGATCTGGAGAGATATTGCACAAGATAGAGAAGCATGAACATCTTTGGAGGAGGCCTATACCCAACCCGGGGTTCTTGCCGAATAATATTACATATTACTATAATGTTCATATTAATATTACATATTACTATAATGTTCTGTATATACACGCTTATGTTAGGTTAGCAATAATCATGATATAAAAATTTGTAAATAGGCAAGAAATAAAAGGCTTATTTATTTATTTAATGGAACTACCCGATATAATATTAATTCTCGAATGGAAATAGCAGAAGAAAAAATTAAAAAGCAGAAGTATTATTATTTGGTGAAAATATTTTAGGATAAATGTTTTGCTTTTATTACAAAGTTTACTACAATATTTTTATATACAATTAATCCAAAAAATCAATTATTTTCTCATCAAAAGAAAATAATTAAATTAAATTCGATTCTCAAGTTTTACGTTTGGTCAGCACTGTTAAAATTACGAGCCATTGAGTCGATCATGTGGTCGATCGAAAAATTTTACAACTCGTCATTTATTTGTGAATTATTTTATTGATAATTTTTAATTTCATTTTATTCATAAATTTTCATTTCAAAAAATTAAATGGGGTTTGACAAATCCTTAGATGCACACAATAGAACACATTTGTGTCGAGTATTTCAGTTTCAAAGTGGTCGGAGTCCTGGAGTTGTTAAGCGGATATAACTCCTCCCTGAAGCGGAGTCAAATCCGAATTGATCCGGCTTCGGACATGATGAGGTCACATCTCTAATGTGCACATTCACCAAGAGTGCACATTTACCGTAACATATATAATAAGTTATTTTAAAATTGAGTACCCTCATCAATCATATCTTCCCTTTGTATTGAAATCATTGTATTATTATCTAATTCTATTTTTTTCTGCAACACAGTTTGAATAACCTTCTTCTTTGTCATTTCACAATGTGTTTTGGCAACATTTTTATTTAAGCCTTCGGTTTCGATTCTGCATATAATCAATATAATCGCAAGATCCTCGGCAGCTTGCTCTTCATTTTCAATTTCAATTTGATATCAACCAATACAAACATTTTTTATACAATTTGGCTATACATGAACGAAGGGATTTTAAAATAATTGTGTATAACTTAATAAACCGTGCTACATCAATGCGTTTATAGCATGATGGTAAATTTTTAGCAAATAAATAGTCGGCATATTCTACAATTATATTGTAATTGGTGAATGCCCTCAGGCAAGTTGACCAACGTGCTTGCGACTGATCACAGACAATTTTCTTCGTAATAGAAACTCCAGATCGCACAAATTCCTTTAGGCGTGTCGGTATGGCTACCATATGATGCGCTCCTGATAACATTTGAGCCACTGGAAATGTTCCACTATCGGTGATAACTACACATTGATATAAAAATATATTTTTAGTCAGTTGTTCATCGAATCGGTTTATTTTCTCTACGACTCCCCCGGTTGCATCGATTTTATTAAACAAATGTTTTTTTATTGTAATTGTTATATAATTGCTTCTGAAAATTCGTAAAGTAATGAACTGGATTTATCCAGTATTAGTATTGATATACGCTAAGTTGCATATCCAGGGATCTACGAGGATCCTTGAATGCATGCAATTTGTTTTTCGACTCGTATTTCGCTTGTTTCATTACATGACTTGAATACAAGATTGGAAGATTCATACCATCATTTTGTATTATCTTATTCTCATTTTCAAGGATTCTGGAGCTTTTATTGTTAATACAAAGTTATTCTCCTATTTGTTCACGTTCAGAACCTTTTAATTGTCGAGTACCATAATGAATTTTATCACCAAATGCTAGGTTACAAAAAAATTTGATTCCAGATTTAATGCCGTGAGTAGCTTGTTTTGAAATACCCAACAATGTTCTAGCATCAGCAGGTTAGTTTTTTAGTTTATAAGATTTTTATTACATTTAATATGAAAAAATATATACAATCTATAAATTTACAACATGAATCAAATCAAATCTTCATTTGAAGATAACAAAACAATTATTTAAACTATAATAAATTCACTCAATTATTACTTTAATCAAAATAATTATTATGTGGAAAAATATCACAAAAACCACAAACAATATATTTAAGGACAATACAACACTAACAAAAACATAAATCTGGTGGAAAACTTTTGATAAATTAAAACTGAAATATTTATTTTAACTAAAGATCTTTTATAAAATTAGGTAGCACATAGTTAGAATACCAGAACATATCTTTTGTCACAGAACTTATCACATTAATTGTTGTGTTATTATTAACTAAACATTTTGAAAAAAATAATTTTGAAATTTTATTTATTAATTCCATAATTTCCGGAACTTGAATTGCCTCATGTAGTATTTTGTTTGATATATAGTGTAGATTTACTGGATTCTTAACTATTCTTAAGTCTCGAGGCTTTTTTTTTAATTTTTTGTAATCTTATATATAAAAATGGAGTTCTCTGTCAAATGTCCAAGTACAACTCGAAAACGCCTGAATCGATTTGGCCAGTTTTAGTCTTGAAAAATTCGTGCCAATCCAGAGAAAGTCCAAAAGGTGAGAAAATATTTCAAATCCGCGTAGAAACTTTTTATTTTCAATTTGAAAATTTTTGTAGAAGCGTAATATAAATAAAACAATGGACGGTTGCTAATCCGTGAAATGTCAAACGTTTTTGACAGATGATGTTCAATTACGTTCAATAGGATATTTTACGTGAATATTATTTAATTATGATTAAATTGTAGTTAGTAGCTTTGTTTGTAGTTTTATTTAAATATAAAAACGTTAGTAAACGGGCCGCAAGTGTTACTAGAAACTCAAAATATCAACTCTTTTGAAATGTTAATATGAAAATGCACTTTTTGGCGTTGTAGCACTCTTTTTTTGCAAATCATATTTTTCTCAAACACGGTGCTCTGAAAGATCTCATTTGTATAATTATACACTCATTGGTATTTATAAAACATTTTCTAGGATATATTATTTTTTAATTATGTTATTTCAATTCAGAACCTAAATTTGGCATCGATCAAAGGGATATTTTGTCGAATAGCATTTTTCCATTTATAATATTCTACAATTTACCGAAGAATAGATAGTAATATATGAAGATCCAGGGTTGAAAAACTCTACCACCGACGTATCAAAAACCAGTAAAGTTAAGCATTGTTTAACAACAATATTTGAAAGTAGAGGGAAAAAGATGTAAAACCAGCTATAACCTTGATTCTTATGACTTTGCTATCGGAAGATAAACGGTAATCTTTGAAAATCCACAATAAAAGTATTTTCTTCCGTTGGTAGTTTTTTAGCATTAGTTAAAAATGTAATTATTTTGTAAAATACGTTTGAAACTATAATAAGGCTTTAAACCTTTTTGCCATCTGCCCGTTTCAAGTTACCGCGCCTATAGGGCAAAAAGGTCTAGATAACAAATTTTTGAAAGACAGCAGAAAAGTACATTTATACAATGATGAAGTAGCTGACAGTTTTACTGAACGTAGCCAGATAATTGTTCGTGAGAAATGTGTTATCTGTTGTGATATAGTTGGTTTCATTATTATAATATAATTAATATTTGCTCAAAGTCATTGGACTTTTACATTTGCTTTAATTCATCGAATGTTACTTGAAACTTTTCAAAAAGCAGGTCAAAGAAGAAATTTCTATCTCTCCTCGCAGAAGTTTGAAAATTTTCTATAAGCTCAGTAGTAGTATTTAGTAGTATACACAAAATCCGAACTGTGTCGAAAGCCTTTTCAATATCTAAAATTACCATGCCTGTATTGCGTCTCCTGTTAAGCTTGAATATAATTTGTTCTACAAGTATTGAAAGTGGGTGAAGTGTGGAGTGATTTTGACGAAATATTGATTGCTTGGTATAATTGTATGTATGTTAATGAAATCTAGAATTCTATCCTTAAGTATGATATGATAACGGGGTTGTGATCGGAATTGGTTTCAGATATTGTATATGGTAAACAATGTGTAGTTACGGATATTTTTTGTTAATGATAGATCAATAATGGATGGAGTTTGCAAACTATTAATAGGATATCTAGTTGGAGAAAAAGTATAATGTAATGTGATGTCATTTGAGTTTTCTACAAGAAAATTTTAAATACGCCTTCCGTTAGTATTATTATTAATACAATTCCAGAACTCGTGTCGTGAATTGAAGTCGCCAGCAATCAATATTTTAGAATTTAAATTGAGGATGTTAGTTAGATCTAGTATTTCTAATTTATTACATTCGATATAAATGGACTAGAGCAGTGAACGGTGCGTTTTGGGTCTGAATTTTTTTATTGTGCTCCGAATTGAATGAAATTCTGGAATTAAGTTCATCTTCAAAAGTGAAAACAATTCGGGTTGCGCCATCACCCCCCGGGGGATGACACCCCTTCTCAATCGTGTAATTACATGTTTTTCAAAATAACGTCGGAAATCGATAGAAGAACTAATTATAAAAAAAATGTCTTTTATAGTTTTTCAAAAAAACTAATACTTTTCAAGTTATTACTGGTCACTAAAGATTCATATATTTTTGGCGTTTTTCTTCGTTTTTTTGCAAATATCTCCTAAAATATACATTTTAACGAAAATCATGTAATGAACAAAATAATGTCAATAAAATTTTTAATAAATCGGTATTACATAAAGTGCTCTAGGAAAAATATTAAGCAAGATTTGAAAGAGCAAAGAGTATTTTTTATTTTGTTCAAGATTTAATTATTGTATTTAAAGCCTTCTAGTGTCGAGGTTTTTCATTTTATGCATTTCGGTGAAATTGGGTTTTATAGTGCTCAACATAAGCTTTAAAATGAGTGCTGTTACAAGATTTTTGCGTGAAAAATGATGAGCTATCATGCAAATCAGAAGCATATACGAAAGTTTTTTCTTTTAAATCATATGGTTTAATGAGCGCCATTTCCACCAGAATTAAAGTAATTCACATTTCATTTAGAATTCACTTCATTATAGACATCTTGATGGATTCGAGCAGATTCACTACTTTAGTACAATCTATTTTCAGAAAACTCACGATTTTATAAAAACATTTTTTTTCCATTTTTTTAAAAAATCGAAATTATTTTCATTATATCTCAAAAAGAATAAAAGATACGTATAAAAGCATATAGATAAAAATCAAAGGGATCTTTCTGACAGACACAAAAATTGACAGAGTTATGAATGTTTAAAGACTGCGCAGCCGCGCAAATTGGAAAAGAAAGTTTTTATAAAATCGTGAGTTTTCTGAAAATAGTTTGTACTAAAGTAGTGAATCTGCTAGAATGCATCAAGATGTCTATAATGAAGTGAATTCTAGATGGAATGTGAATTACTTTAATTCTGGTGAAATTTCATGTTGCAAAAAGCTGAAGTGTGACCAAAATATTGTCAACGGTAACATTGTGGCACTCTCTGAGATTTAGAAATTAAACGTTCCCATGATATTTTGTGTCCGGATATGTGGCTTATTTAATTATTAAATTATTTAATATTACATTAATTATTTTGAATACATTTAAATCTTGTTCAAAGTTTAAAAATATTATATGAACCGGGAGATCGTATTTAATGTTGTTCACAGCCTGGGTCATTCTTAATATTTTTTTAACTTTAATATTTCTTCCAATTAGAGAATCATAAATTTCTTCATTTTCAACATATGGAGTTATACCTTCAGCTACTATTTTTTATTACTATGTAATGGATAAGTAAAGTATTGGATTTTATCATCTGTGAGTCGTTTTTGTACTTTGCAGTAGTCATGTTCATTATACGTAGAAATTAAATAATTTTCTATGCTACGGTATTGTGACAGTATTTGATCTTTACTAATTTTCTGGAGTTCGTTTATGTATTTATTGTTCGGTAGTTTACTCTTAATTATAATAGGAGGCATTTTAATTCTTTAGGGAGCATTTAATATGAATTGCAAAAACACAGTTGGAGCTTTTAGTTCAAAACACTGGTAAATTATTATTATTGTACTCACTGTTCGATTTACGATTATGTAATATTTTTGAATCACGATGTGTTCACTTTGAGGTCTGAAACCAGAATGAGCACCAGCTGGTAATGTGTTCTCATGGCCGTGGTGCCTAAGAATTTGTAACCACTTTGTTAAAGACCGCGACGTTGTACCTCCGCATTCGTTGAACCATATTCTCAGCTCGCTTTGTAATTGCAATTTTTCCTATATCTTGTTATCGGAAAACATTGTACTTTTGGCACATACTGTGGTATGTAAATTCGAGCGGACAGCTTCATCAATAATGCTGGTGTTAGTATTAACATTTAAATTCTCCCGAAGTATTGAAAAAAAAAATGAAGTAGACTAGCCATATGGGATGTTTTGCCGTTACTTGATTTTCGAACGAAATGAAATATAGAAAGAATGTTTTATTTGGGTCTTTTGGGTAGCTCTCATCATATTTCCCTAAATTTTGATTGACTTTGTTTTGATTTAGGTCATGACGTTGAGCATTGTTTTACTGGCAATACCCACTTTCCTAGATTTCTATGTTCATAAATAACTCTCTTAAATAAACTCCTTATACTTGATTTTTTGTCATTCATCGTTTCGCTTTCCAACTATTTATTCTCCATGTGACTACAAGTTTATACAAAAAAAAAATACAATTGATTACAAAAAAATGCTTCGGCTAATCTTTATCATAAACTAATCAGTACTAATTTCATTATTAAGCGCTCTCTTTATTATTAAGCGCAACATTGTTTTCTATATCATACAGCTTCGTTTTTATTGCGTAATGGCTGTGCCGGAATGCGCAAAGGCCATACTCATCGGCAAAATCTTCTCCGGCAATCATGCCAAGAGCTAAGAGCCTATCCATCATCAATATTGAAGTCTGTTCTCTTCAATCGCTGCCCTGTTTCAATTATTTCGTTGATATATGAACTCTTTGAATCACAATTAATTAATCTTGTACAAATTAATGTCCTTAGGAGATTTATTCTTCGAGATTAACCTGAATCACTATACATTGCCTTTAACTTTGACCATAGCTGATCTGATGTTTTTCTTTCTTTTATATGTACATATAAACTGGTATCTAACGTTAATATTTCTCTTGCCTTTTCTAATGAAATCTACTTCTTCTTCAAGCCTTGGCTCCACAATGCATTCTGCTAAATTTTCTAAATTAAAAAAATTTATGCTGCAAAAGCCCAATCATCATATGATTCACGTCCCTTCAACTTTTGTACATTTACCTAATATCCTGATGACATAATGATTATAAAAACACTAAACTGTTACTCATTAAACTTTAATCGACATCGGCATTTAAACGACGTCTTCGATACTTATCAAAGAATATTTGAGTAGATAGTGTAAATGAACATTCATTTCAGAAAGTTTCTTCCAAATCTTCCGTATACCTAGTGACTAATTGATGAAAATTGTCAAAAAAAACTTAGCTTAGAGCTTATGATAATCACATTTGCGGCCTGTCAATTGTACATTTCAAATATGTAAAATTGGATAATAAACATTTCTCAAATATTCTGGATATGGTTGATAGTAAGCTTATAGGTCGGTATGACTTCAGTAGACAAGGATCTTTATCTGTTTTAGGAATTAGAATCACTTCAGGTATTTTCCACGCCTTGGCAAACACTTTTAATCTCAGAAAGAGTTAAAAAGTATTGTTATATACCTCAGAGCTTTTGGTGTGAGCTTTGGCTACTGAATAATAATAAGTCATTAATTTCTGAAACTATTGCAATCGTCTTCTACGGATGTCAAGAATTGAGTAAAAACATAAAACATATGTTCCAAAAAAATGTGCTGAAAATGAGATTTTGAAGAGGCGATATACCTTTGAGTTACAGGATTATGACAACGACGCGCATTATCTAAAAGGATTGTGATTATGATTTTCTACATTTTATACAGTTTTGGAAAAGTATTTAAAACTACCCAATTTTGTAAATAAGCCCATTGTGTCATTTTGTTCATATTTTCCCTGTAATTATAAAAAACTGATTGAATTATTCTTTAAAAGTTTTCAAATATATTGCAATAATTTATTTAACTAGTTGGTATTGGTATTTAGCCTTGAGGCAAGTTACATGAACTTTCCGATATGTGTAAATAATCAATTTAATCAATAAAAAATAAATTAATTTA
Source organism: Ctenocephalides felis (assembly GCF_003426905.1). Classification (NCBI taxonomy): domain Eukaryota; kingdom Metazoa; phylum Arthropoda; class Insecta; order Siphonaptera; family Pulicidae; genus Ctenocephalides; species Ctenocephalides felis. Next base: position 14,778 of record NW_020538413.1, read on the forward strand.
TGAGTGGATTTATTACACATAATTGAAAACCAACGAACACGTTAACTCGGAATATTTTCAAAAAGCAACTTTTCAAAAATCAACAATTATTATATTTGAACCAGTTTCCGTAGGATTTTAATGGCTTAGTATGTTTATTAAGATTAAGTACTATATAGTTATACCAAGTAAAACGTCTAATTTTAATTTTACTTAACGTCAAAAAAACTATTTATTTTCTCAAACTTTGATGAATTTTTAAAATTAAACTACTTGTCGTAAGGCCGTAATATTACAGTAATTCTATAAGACCATGATATATATCGCTAAAAAAATCCATAAAAATCGGTTCAATTTTTGTTTTCAACAGTTAATTACAAGAAAACGGCTTGGTGGATTTTCACCTAAAACTAATCAGTACCATTCCCAACTAATATCTTTCGAACAGTTTTTGATTTTTTAAAATCGGTTCGGTAGGATGAGCTTAATAAATGTGGACGAAAAGTTAACACTTTTTTTCAAATTACAAAGAAACGGCTTGGCAGATCATCGCACAAAATTGACAAACGATAGTCTTCATCGAGATACATCGAATGGCTTTTAAACTTCTGAAATCGGTTCAGGCGTATTTGAGGAAACGTCGATGAAAGTTCTAATTTTGACAAATGCCAAAAAGACCATACTAATTTTAGCAAAAGTTGACGAATTTTTAAAGCTAAACGAGTTGTCGTAGGGCCGTAATATTTGAGTATGATCTAGAAGACCATGGTATCTACCGTCAAAAAAATAATGATAAAAATCGACGACAAAAAAATTTCAACACCTTATTACAAGAAAACGGCTCTACCAAAAACTAATCAGCACGATTCTCAACCAATATCTTTCAAACGGTTTTTAAATTTTCAAAATCGATTCAGAATTGCGGGCTAAAACGTAGACGAAAAGTTTTTCACTTTTCTGCTATTTATAAAGAAACGGATTAGCCGATTGTTGCACAAAACTGACAAACAATAGTCCTCATAGAGATACATCGAATGACTTTTAAATTTTTGAAATGGGTCCAGCCGTTTTTGAGAAAACGTCGATTTACGGCAAAAAATCAGTTTACACACACACTCACACACACTTTTTCCAAATTTGGTCCATTCGATTCAGAATAGCTTGAAACGTCGAGTAAACAAATTTAGCGAATCGGATTTTTTGATGAAAACAAACTTCTCCTTCGGAAAGTTAATAACTGCTTAACTTTGTGGGAGGCAGGTCTAGCGGTTTCGGTGTTCCAATAAAAAAAAATTAAAAAGAAACATTTGGTGGTCAAAAGTGATCTTTAGACATGTGCACATCAAATTATCAGATATTTTAATAATAAGTATAAATTTTGTTTACATTTCTATGGGTTCTGTAATATTATTTATCCGTTATTCTGCGACGCGGCGCTTACACCCTTCTATCTTTTGTCTACGCAGCTAAAGCAGCGCGATTCGTTTAAAAAAATGTTGAAAACTTTCAAAATATAAAAAAACTCAATTTTTTCAGTTTTCAATTTTTTTTTATTTTAATTTTTAGTACGGAAAGTTTCAGCAATTTGCCTTAAGGCACGATGCATGCCAAGCAATCAAATAGTCATTTTAATTTTAGAAAAATGATATATAAAAACTATTTTAAGTATAAATGGGGCGGCATTTTTGTCAGTGCCCCAGGGCGCCAAGTTTCTAAATTAGGCGCTGCACAATTGTATATGTTTTTCATAGAAAGTGTATAAAACTTCCAGTTCGATTGTATTAACAAAATGTGGGCAAATGAATAATGTTAATATAAATTATATAATATTGAACAAGTAGGCTTTCATTATACACCTTATCTATGATTATACACTACACATCCTTATACAATTGAAATAAAGCATTAATTTTCTTGATTCTCTAGAAATTGTTTAGAAATACTTAGCAAAACAACGTTGCCGGGTCAGCTATTTTGTAATAAAATTTTTTTGGAATTGTTAATCTCGTCGATTACCGTCGTAGCGCCGCTGCGCTCTCTCGTTATTGACAGGTGTGCCGACACCCTTATGTTTGTTGTTCGCTCTACTATTATTAGCATTCGTTATCTATGTACATATGTCGTTGATGGTACCCGCATCTCGCATTAGATTCAACAAGTGTGTTCTGATCATAGATAAAAGAATAGTATTGTATATGGTTCTGATTTTTCTGCCCGATTTTGTTTTAATTCAGTGATTTAGTGCACAATTAATGATCTACATTGGCGATAAAATTATTTGCAAGCTTTTGGTTAGTAGCTTGAAGGATTGATAATTTTGCTTATTTATTTAGTACATGACAAAAGCAAGGAACTTTGACAGCATCTTATTTCACTTTTGCATTGATTTGGTATAAGAAATATTCGTTAATAACGTTCGTTTTTATATTTATAGTTATATTTATTGTTATAAATTTGTTGTTTTGATTTAATTTAAAACCTAATGTTTGTCGTATTTATGATTATTAAGGGCGTAGGCAAGTTGTTGTTTGTGGATATCGTTTCAAGAGATAGGTAATGGCTAATATTTATGCTACAATTCCAAATATTTTCTTTCGTGGGTACTTATTTACCTTTATTTATAGTTATATTAAAATAATATTTTTATATCTATATGAATTACTATAGTATTTTATAATTTCAGATGCCGGTGAGGAAATCCTATACTACATGATGCAGGCCCATGTGAATGTTTTATTGTACAAAACCATCCTATATTTAATAACTACATGAGGTAACTTGAGTAAGAGTTTGTGGATGTAAGTACCTCTGTTTTACCATGTTTTTTATCGCAATGGATATATTTCTGATTAGTATGATTTAAATGTTCATGAAACACTTTAAGGCACATGTTATTTGTAGTACATGATTTAAATCTTAGCCATTTGATCTACTATTAAACCTGGATTCTGCAATTTAATGAAATATGCATCTCTACTTACTAATATCTGTCAGTAATTGTTGTCTGTTTTAATATGAATTCAGCAGTTAATTTACGATGTAGAAATTTTGCTATTGCCAACAAATATGGTTGATATTCGACACTTTCCATCCTGCTATCTATAATTTTAATGGTTAAATTTAATATTAATTTGTCATGGAAAAGACAAGAGATTTAATTCTTTTTTATCTTATGTATATTACTTGTTTTCAACCTGTTTAATTTTTTTTATATAGAATCACCATCATTCTTACTGTATGGCAACTGTTTATTCCCTTAAAATTGACAAAAACTTCACTTATTATTCATTTATTTATGTTTTTTTTTTCAACGGCGATAGTACAATATAGTTACATTTTGAAGTCTACAAATTCTAAACTAAAGAGGTAATATGTGAGAAAATTAGAGTATTAAGAGTTCATAGATAACTTTGTATATATACATAACACTTAATATAAACTACAAATATATAACATTAAATAAAAACTAATAAAATTAAACATTTAATAAACTATAAATCACTACTTAAGACAGACTTTTAAGGATAATTTTTTTGGCTTGATTTTTTATATTTGTCACCGACAGACCAAAGATATCAATCTCAGAAGCAAATTCATTTATTATTTTTGATATTCTGAACATGGGTGCATGTGAAACAACTGTAGGAAACATGGGTGGTTTCAACTGTAGGTATTTCCAAAGTTCAGTTATTATGTAACTTAACATTTCATACAACTTTGATGCGTTTGAGAAGTTCAGGTGCATATAAAGCACCTTTCACAATATTTACTCCATAGCAGAAGGTGAGGTATATTCTTCTAGCATCGAGTGGGGTAATGTTAAGATGGTTGTACATTTGGGACTGACTTAACTGAATATTGCTCTTGTATCTGCGGAATCTTACATGATTGACAAATTTTTTCTGGACAGATTCAATTCTGTCAATCTGATATTGGTAAATCGGGTCCCAAATTACACACCCATACTCTAATATTGGTCTAACTAAGGTATCAAATAGTACACTCAGGGTATCATCATTTTGGAAATCTCTACTGTTTCTGAGCAGGCCACCGGTATACAATTTGCCCTTGACACAATATTGTTCAAGTGACCATCGAATGCTAGCTTTCTATCTATATATACTCCCAAATCACGGATACCATCCACCTGCGGAAGTACTTCTTCTGCTATGAAGTATTGATGATTAGAGTAGCTTTCACTGCCGCGACAAAATTTAATAACTGCGCATTTACTCACATTCAATTTAAATTTATTTATTTCATACCATCTAGATAATCAATTTAAGTCTTCCTGGAGTGCACACAAATCACCTTTGTTCCTTATGCCTCTGTATATTTTAGAGTCATCCGCAAATAAAGAAAACTCAGATGAGAACCCATTGCCAATGTCATTCCCAAATATACAAAATAGCAATGGTGTAAGATGAGATCCTTGCGGCACTCCTGAAGAGACCGTACATTTATCTGATATGGAGTCAATTAATTTCGCGCATAGTTTTCTACCTCTCAAATAGGATTCAAACCAATTATATAAACCAATTATATAATATAATTTAATAACAAATTAGGTGGCCTTATTCTTTCCTCTTTGGCACTCCATACTTTTATTCGCACATTCTCTAGAATTATCTTGCAATGATGCTTTTGTTTGTTGAACAAATGAACAAATTGTTAAATATTTGCCTTTAGCGATGTAGGTAATTAGTATTTCAAAACACAAAACAAGTTTTATAGATTATTACAGAATATAGATATTATTATACAGAACTTCATTAAAGGTATTATAAGGTTATGTGTTACTTTCGAGTCCAGAGAGAGAAATGTGAGCTTGTAATAAACATTGAAGTCCTGTGTCTAGCCGGAAATATAGAATCCATAGAATGTAGAGTGGAAACTTGAGAGATGTAGAGTCCATAGAGTAATAAATGTGATAGTATACACATAGAGGCATAAATGCGACGGTAAATAGGTAAGAGTGTCGGCGCAGAACAAAATTCTATTCATAAAATTTTCATGGTTACCAAATTGCTCATTTTCTATTAAATTCATAAGTTCTTGTCCTGCAAGTTTTATTACGGCATAGCAAGCCTCTTTATTATGTCTGTGCTGTTTGTGTACTATTTGTAATCCCTATAAACTTCTAAAATCTTCACATCTTTGAATCATATCCCTTTCTAACAATTCACGCTCAAAACCCGTATCTGATGGAAAAACTCTCACGCATGAGTGGATGTGATTACAAATGTTGATTGAATCATATACTCTCTACAACTGCATGTGTATGTATGAAAAACAAATCTTGCATTTTTAATAACCATATTGTGCCATAGTAACATCCGTTGGTAATACATTCCATTGCGTATTCAAAGTGGTTTGTATAATATGATCAGGCAAAATTATTACACTTCTCATGTGGCTTATTCTTATATCTCTTTGCCTTGTTGATAGTGAATTCCACTCAATCTTCGCGTCCTTTGTCGAAAAGAATCCATTTCAAGGCGTAACACCATTTGAATGGCCTTATCCATCCTTCTCGAGCACTTTCTCTTAAAAACTCAGACTTTTTATCTGATTATGAAAACTTTCCAAAAAAATATTCGTGTTAATTCCTAATCCTCTCAAATAGGATTCAAACCAATTATAACTTTTTATGATTATGAAAACTTTCCAAAAACATATTCGTGTTATTCCGATCCTCTCAAATAGGATTCAAACCAATTATATAACCGGGCAGAAATTTCAGATTTATTCAGCTTCATCAAGACACATCATGATTAACCAATCAAAAGCTTTACTAAAGTCTGTGTATATAGTGTGTGTTTCCATTCTGTTCTCAAGTTGATGCATTATATATTCCACATATGTCATGAGATTGGTAGTTGTAGACCTATCTTTATAAAACCGTGTTGTCGATTAATCAGGGTGCTTCTAAACCAAAATTCTTCTACTATAAATTAATTTTTCAAATAATTTAGGTAGAACTGATTGAATGCAAATTTGTCTGTTAATTACATATATTAGATTTCACGTCTGATTTGAACATGGGGACAGCATAGCGTCTTTCCAGTCAACTGGA
>NW_020538414.1:0-31155 GCF_003426905.1 Ctenocephalides felis
TAAGCTGATGTTTAAAAAATATTTTAACTTATGCGGTCAAGGAGTTATAGCAGGTAAACAGCTATTTCTGGTGACATATTTTATTTTATATGGCAAATGATTGATCTAGTGGTAATATCAAAAAACCAAACCGAGCTGCAAAACATGAACAGAATCGTCGAAATGGGTAGAAGATATGGTACGGAAATCAACATCAACAAATTGGAAGTGATGAGAGTATCAAAACGAGATGATACTCTGAAGATAACAGTGGATAATTAAAAATTGGAAGACGTTGATCATTTCAAATATTTAGAAAGCATTCTGACCAGAAACGAATACAGCACGAGAAAGATCAGGACAAAGATCGCAAGCGCCAAGGTGGAGTTTGCAAAGTTGAGAACACTACTGAGAACCAACCAAGTCTCGACTTATGGATGATATTGATAAAAAAAATGTTACGTCTAGAGCATAGCTCTTTACGGATCAGGGACATATGGACTCTAAGAAAAGCCGACAAGAACTATTTGGAGAGTCCTGTGGGGCGCAGGAGACAGGTGAATGGAGAAAATAAAGTTTTTTTTTTTTTTTTTTTTTTTAATTTCAATAATTATTACAACTGCTAATTTATTAACATCAAGTAATATTGATAAATAATAATATAAATTTAAATAAATAAAAGAGCAAAGGATAAATTTACATAAAAAATATACCGTAATATGATTTAATGTAAAATATAAGCAAATAATAATAAAAATAAGATTAATAAATAATATAAATAAAATTTCAGAATAATAAAATAATACTAGAAAAATAATAAAATATAACAAAATAACAATAATAGAAATAGTAAGATAATATTAATAATAATAATAATAAAAAAATAATAAGAATAATAATTAAACAATAATAATAATAATAATAATAATAATTACAAATTTATAAGATCGTTTGGAATTTTTCGTTTTAGTCTTGTTGGGCGCGCTTCTGAGTATACTTTGTTGGCCAAGTAATTTGGGTGCTCGTCTATTCTTTTTTATAGTTGTTTGTTTTTTGTTGAATTTCTTCATTTACTGTCATTATGTTGCTGTCCTGGTGAATCAGCCAGTTGGGAACGTACCTAGGTGCATTCAGTGCCTGTCTTATGATCTTGTTCTGCACTCGCTGAATAATCTGTAGATTGTTTTTTTTGGCGGTGCCCCATAGTTGAATCCCATAAGACCACACTGGTTTAAAAATACATTTATAAATAATTAACTTGTTATTCGTCGATAGTTCGGAACGTTTATTTAGTAGCCAGTAATGTTTTTTGAATAGTTCATCAATCTGCTGTTTTTTCTTGTTAATGTGAACTCTCCAGTTCAAGGCTGGAGTAAAAAATAAATGATTTGTATAAATTCCTGCCTTCACTTTTAAAAAGAGAAAATAAAGTGGACTGACAAGATAACAAAAGAATAAGTCCATAAAAGACTTCACTGAGAACGATCATGAAAAGAAAAGGAAACTGAATAGGACCCATTCAATTCAATCGAAAAAAGAGTGCCTCCTACACGACGTGGTCCAAGAATACATAATCCTGAACATATGCTTATTTAAGACATGATATGTTAAAGCAGGAGTCTACAAACAAAACTTAGCTGTGTTATCCGAGAATTGGCCCATAAATGTCAAAATATCTTACTTGATGCGTTTATATATGCCTATAAATTCCTGTATAGGGACTTGATACATAATTCCAGTTCCCTATACTTTTCATTTAATTTATTCCTTTCAAAGTGAAGGAATGCCAAGCGACTCAGATCACGCCTCGTCTCCTTCGCTTCTTCGGCCTGAATTAGCTTCGAGCATCGATTTATGTCTGAAGCCGCTTGTTCAAGTAACCCTGCCAACTCTGTAGTTATGGACCAGCCTGAATAGACATATAAAAAATCAGTAAATCAAATGGTAATTTTAAATATTTTTTCAACTCTTTTGCCAATGTATTAATTTTTAATGTCTAGTGATGTTTAAATGTAACTTAAAAAATTTTAATATGTACAAAAATGTCTAGATATACATACATAAATGTATATGTCGCCTACTGGCAAGGGTTAAAAATGTACAAAAATTTAAAAAAAATATCTATAAATGGCTACATATTTTTGAAATTGTCTAGAAATGTGTAAAATATATAGATATTTAAAAATATCTAAAAATCCATAGGAGAGTCTAGGTATAAAAATCATTCTCACGAATACAATTTACCTGCCAATGTTGTTGTATATCGTATATTTTTCTGACCCAATCTTGACAAATGTTTCAAGATTGAGGTCAGATTTTTTATAAAAAAATCATCATAAATTATTTTTCCACCCCTATTTATGATACTTCTGAAAAACTGGCAAAACTCCATTTCAAAACTTGTGTGTTTTTTATTTTTTGAGAGGAGCGAAGGAAATCCTTCATCTTCCTACAAAAAAAAAGCAATAAAAATAATAGAAGTGATACTCTGCAAAAGAAGTGAAACTTCGTAATGTGAAAATGAGATTGCAATGCCTTTGGGCAGCCTGCAAGACCTTCAAAGACTATGCAACACTTTCAGATAGTCTACAATGTTCTAATAAATATTCTAAAAATTATGAAGTAATCCATAACATTCGAAAAACATTTTACATTCTAAAAAAATCTGAAACAATCTTCAACATTCCTAATCTATGGCATTCTAAAACAATCATTATTAAAACATTAGCTCATTTTGCGTTGAACCCATTGAACATTGAAAGCAACCTTGTTCAAAGTGGCCTAAGAAGTTACACTTCGATGGTGCATTGTGATATATTGCATTATCTATTATACCTCTACAAAACTTCCTTCTATATAATTTGCCAGTGCAAAATGCTCAAAAATCTTCATCATATCGGCGGTCACTGGTACGCCGTTGAAGCCGCTGGCGTTTACTCACAGTAATACCAAAGCCGCCAATGCCTTGTACCTGTCACGGAGGTACAAGCATATCCAATTACTGACGATTATCTGAAAACAGTTTTAAATAAACTAGATAAAACTCAATGAGTGCTTGCAACAAGTCAATCTGAATCGTTTGAGAACAAGTTTTGAATAAGTATGTGAAGCTGAACCGATTTCAAAAATTTAAAAGCTTTTTGATGTAGCACGACAAGAATGGCTTAGTTTTTATTGAATTCTTAACTTGCCCAAAGAGAAACAGTATGGAGGGTGAATCTGCTTTTTTTCTAAAGCCAAGAAAATGAGTTTACCTATACCAGACCAATGTTTTTTTTTTAAATTATAATTTCAAAGAAAGTTCTCGGATTACTGCTATAGCAGGAAATGACACTATGATATATATATATATATATATATTATCTACTTTATTAAATATTTAAACTCACATATAAAATTCTACCATCTTGCCTTAAGGCAGAGTATAAGCACACATCCTCCACATCCATTCAAATTCATGAAACGTGTCCATTTTTTGGATACAAAAACACCTGAAAGTAGATTTATGAATTAAACATTTTGGACATCTTGTAAATATTTATATCTTCCAGTCAATATTTTTAATACTAGAAATTTCAATCATTTAAATAACTAATTAAACTTTGGTTCATGAACTGTTAACGGATTTTCTGAAAAAAAAATATATATTAATATATTTTTCCAGGGAAGTTTCAGAAATTTTCCTTAAGGCACGATGCCATACACCACTAGTTAAAGTATTTAATTATTAGAAGAACAATTAAAATAGTGCTTTAAAACATTAAAATAAACATTATGCAAATATAATATATTATTTTTTTTTAATAAAACGTAATGACATAAATGAATTTGCTATTAATATTTTCCAAAAATATATATCGTTATATTGCTATAATCTTATATTCTACTATTGCAAGGTTTGAATTTTAAACCACGGCGCCATGACCACTAGTTTTTTATTTGTTTTTAATATTTTAATATTTTGAAGTGGGGAAAGTTATAACAAATATCTGTTCTGTGCGAATGCTCAGATTAAATTGCGATTTTTTTTATCAAATGTTTCAAACTCGGACTGCTCTGGAGGAACGCTTTACTGACAACAGTTTGGATTTACAGGTAAATTTTGAGAATCAAGCAGTAGTGAGATAAGTTTCAAATAGACATTCATGCAGACAAATTTTACGAAATTACTATTCGCACCGAAGATAGTGATGAATGTGATGATATTATCCAACCAACAAAAAGAAGAAGTTCGACAAATTGAATAAAGAGCGGAAAGGCATTAGCGAATGTGCCGATTCTGCTTCAATAATCGAGTTTGGCATACTTAAAAAACACCCCGACTTTTTACATGAGATTTTATTTTATACTTTGCAAATTAATTATTAGACAATATAATAGAAATAACAAACCATTATAGCAACAAAAAATGAACAAATATACTGTCTAATCAGTTGCATATTTTAAATGCGAGAGAAAGAAAATGAGGCGGGGAACAATATTTTATTCTGAAGCATGTCAAATCAATGCTTGTTGGAAATTGTTTTAATTGTTGCCATTCTTTATAAAATGATCAAAAATAAAGTATGTCCTTCAATGACCACAAATTTTTGTCAAACGAATTGCGTAACATATATACAATCAAGTTTATAGTCTGTTACAGCCAGAACAGTGACTAGCTTTATAGCAATCTCTTGATTGTATCGGCTTTTATCCCAACATAAACTAACAAATCTCTGTTGATGTTTATGTGTGAATTTTTTTAATTTGCTTGCTAGTTCGCCTTCATACAACGGTATCAACGCTTTCAAAGAGTTTGCTCTAACTGAAGCAGCCTGTGAAGATATGGAAAAAATCATTATTAGTAACTGCCTGAGAAGATTTTTATGTTCTCTTGACATTTCAAGATCGGCCTTTTCAAGAATCCTGAAGAAAGAAGGAAACTAGATTGGACCCGTTCTGTTCTAAAGAGTACCTCCTGGACGACGTGGTCGATGGTAAAATAGAAGGACTGAAGGGATTGGTAAAGAGAAAATACAGGGTACTGAAAGCTGAACTTCGAAAAAATAAGATGTTTGAGAAACTATACATTGGACAAAAAATTACTTTTTTTGAAAAAAAAAAAATTAAGAAAAAAATTTTTTAATTTTTTTTTTGAAAAAAAATTTGTTTCTTTATTTTGACATATTTTCGAAGATCTAAACTTTTTTTCAAAGTAATCGTACTGCTTTAACTGCATAAAGGCGAAATATCAAAGCGCGTAAGCGCCGCGTTGCCGTCTAACGCGTAAACATTGGTACGGAACCCATAGGAATGTAAACCAAATTTATACTTATTGTTAAAATCTCTATAAAATATCTGATAATTTGATGTGCATACGTCTAATGATCATTTTTGACCGCCAAATGACATTTTTTTTTACTTTTTAACTTCCCGTAGGGCAAGTTATAGTAATCGCAAAAAAATCGAAAATGAAAATTTTTGCATTTCTCGACGTTTCAAAGGTTTCTGAATATTTTGGCATACCTTAGAAAAAATGGATGTATGTGTGTGTGTGTGTGTGTGTGCGTGTGTGTATGTATGTGCGGATACAAATTTTCGTCGACGATTTCGGGAACACCGATCAACTGATTTGAATTTTTCAAAAAACATTCGATTCGTATTGATAAGGAGACGTGCTGATTAGTTTTTGGCGAAGTCAGGTCTAGCCGTTCCCAAGATACGGGGCAAAAAGTGCCGAAAACGGTAACTCAGTTTTTAAGAGAACGGAGCGTCCGATTTTAATAATTCAAAAAACATTGTATTGACAAGGTGAAGAATTGATCAAATTTTCATAAAGGCAGGTTTAGCGGTTTCGGAGATCTAATGAAAAAAGTATAAAAAAATGCCATTTGGCGTTCAAAAATGATCATTAGACATATGCACGTCAAATTATCAGATATTTTATAGAGATTTTAACAATAAGTATAATTTTGGTTCACATTCCTATGGGTTCCGTACCAATGTTTACGCGTTAGACGTCGACGCGGCGCTTACGCAGTTTGATATTTCGTCTTTATGCAGTTAAAGCAGTACGATTGCTTTGAAAAAAAGTTTAGATCTTTCAAAATATCAAAATAAAGAAAACATTTTTTAAAAAAAAAAATTAAAAATTTTTCAAAAAAAATGTCAAAAATTTTTTTAAGTAAATTTTTTCAAAATGTTAATCGTTTTTAAAAAAAATAATAATTTTTGTCAAAAATCTTATTTTTTTAAGACAGAATTAAATTTTTTTCCGAAAATAATGTTGAAAATTCGGTTTTTTTCAATAAAGTAAAATTTTTGAATTATTAATCGGACGCTCCGTTTTAAAAAAAGTTACATGGCACTTTTTGCGTATCTTAACGGTAATTTAAACTTGCACGTTTATACGACGAACTTCAACTTGACTTCATCAGATTTGTATTATCACTTACTACTACATTTCATCTAGTATCTTCCGAATTCCACAGCTAGCATTAGATCTCCGAAACCTCTGCCTTTATGAAAATTTGATCGGTTCTTCACCTTGTCAATACAAGTAAAATGTTTTTTGAATTATTAAAATCGGACGCTCCGTTCTCTTAAAAACTGAGTTACCGTTTTTGGCACTTTTTGCCCCGTATCTTCGGAACGGCTAGACCTGCCTTCGCCAAAAACTAATCAGCACGTCTCCTTATCGATACGAATCGAATGTTCTTTGAATTATTCAAATCGGTTGATCGGTGTTCCCGAAATCGTCGACGAAAATTTGTATCCGCACACACACACACACACACACACACATACACACACATACATACATACATACATACATCCATTTTTTCTAAGGTATGCCAAAATATTCAGAAACCTTTGAAAAGTCGAGAAATGCAAAAATTTTAAATTTCGATTTTTTTGCGATTACTATAACTTGCCCTACGGGAAGTTAATAAACTGACTTTTAAAAAATATTTTTTAACTCATGTGGTTCAAGGAGTTATGGTAGATATAATAGCTATTCTTGGTGGCATATTTTATTTTATATGGCAAAATGATTGATCTAGTGGTAATATCAAAAAACCAAACCGAGCTGCAAAACATGATGAACAGAATCGTCGAAATGGGTAGAAGATATGGAATGGAAAACAACATCGACAAATTGGAAGTGATGAGAGTATCAAAACGTAGTTGAAAATAAAAAAATGGAAGGCGTTGATCATTTCAAATATTCAGGGAGCATTCTGACCAGAAACGGATACAGCACGAGAGATATCGGGACAAGGATCGCAAGAGCCAAGGCAAAGTTTGCGAAGTTGAGAACACTACTAAGAGCAAACCAAGTCTCGACTTGCGGAATTGATAAATTGTTATGTCTAGAGCATAGCTCTTTACGACAACTGTTTTGAGAGTTGTGAAATGTGGGACTGGTGGCGAATGGAGAAAATAAAGTGGACTAACAAGATAACAAAAGAATAAGTCCTGGAAAGAGTGGGTGAAGAAAGGACTTCACTGAGCACGATCATGAAAAGAAAAGGAAACTGAATCGGACCCATTCCGAAAAAAGAGAGCCTCCTACACGACGTGGTCCAAGAATACATAATCCTAAACATATGCTTATTTAAGACATGATATGTTGAAGCAGAAGTCTGCAAATAAAATTTGGACTGCCAAAATTCGACTTTTGATCCGATCAAAAAATCGATAGTTCATTTTACGGAGAACTATATATAGAACGTGTAAAAATATTTGATAGTAATCGGATCAGTTGTTTTTGAGTAATCGCTGCAGCAAATTCGGAAAATGCTGTTTCGAGAAAAACGCGTTTAAAGATTAAATGGTCGTTATACCATATCCTATACTATATATACTCTTTAAATGGCAACTCAAATGGTAACTCAAAAACTATTTAAGATATCGATTTAAAATTTCGGTATGTTATTTTTAAAGGTAAAACCTATCGTAATATGGAAAAATTGGATTTCGATTTTTTAAAAATTTTACACTAGTTGTGCCCCTTAACAAGACGAACAACTTATCAAATTTTCATGAAGGCAGGTCTAGCGGTTTCGGAAATCTAGAAAAAAAAGTAAAAAAAATGCCATTTGGCGCTCAAAAATTATTATTAGACACATGCACATCAAATTATCAGATATTTCATAGAGATTTTAACAATAAGTATAAACTTTGTTTACATTCCTATGGGTTCCGTACCAATGTTTATCCGTTGGACGGCGACGCGGCGCTTATGCGCTTCGATATTTCGTCTCTATAAAGCTGTACGATTGCTTTGAAAAAAAGTTCAGAATTTCCAAAATATTTCAAAATAAATTTCTCTTCAAAAAGTCTTTTTTTTTTCAAAAAAAGTAAATTTTTGTCAAAAATTTAGTTTCTTAAAAATCAATTTTTTCAAAGTAAATTTTTTCAAAAGTGTTAATCTTTTTAAAAAAAATTTTTTTTTGGTACGGGAAGTTCCAGCAATTTGCCTTAAGGCACAATGCCATGCGCCCCACTAGTTTTATTATTTCTAATGAATGCATACAGGTCATTGTAATTTCTTTTTTCTTTTAATAGTAATTACTTTCTTGTGATTCAATAAATTTCCCGAATTTATTGCGTTTATAGAATAATCCCACGGCATAAATTGATAATTGATAATTGAATATTAAATACAATACATACCTGATAATTGTATTTGATAAATTGATACTGCCCATTTCGTAACACAGTCAGAGACAGAAAAAAGATGTTTTCAATCCATAATGCCCGTTGTTTTTTTTAGAGTAATAATTAATGCGTCTAAGAAAAATTGAATTTCTGGGGAAGTGACAAACTATGTCTTCGAAATGTTAAACTGTACAATTTGAAATAAGAGAAAACATAAAAATATGGCAAACATAACCTGAAAGATATTAAGTGTCTGATAAAATAAATTTAAGTAATATTGAATATTGTATATTCGTAATTCTATTCGGCAGAGTTTTGACTTCCAATCCACCACCTAAAAAGAATTATCTTTTTCTTGTCATTCATTTTTTAATCTTCCGGAGATATGTCAACATATATATTTTTATTTCTTACAGTTTCTTGTTAAGCAAAAATAAATCTAAATGCGCTCATTGGCAAATCATTTCGAGTACAGTTTGGCAAAGTATTCAGATTGTGTTGTGTTGTTAATGATGAAGTGTAGGTAGTTTTCTAGAATAGTGAACTTTTTTTAAATTAAAATGTGTATAGTGCTTGAATATATAAAATTTGTCGAAATGTATTGCACTGGAGAAGAAATTTGAATTGCTGAATGCTCACAAAACAAAATCGGAAATTATATTAATAACCGGAGATGATTAATCGATTATGATAATAGTGTTGCTATTACTATTGAATTCAAATCAAAGCACCGTTAATAATTATACTACATTAGTTGTATAAAGAGTTTATAGATACATTATCTTAATTTATCAACAATAACTACTGATAATGATGGTAAATACTTATAACGACTGTAACATAACAAATGTCGATTCTATTACAACCAATAAAGAGTAATTTATTATTACTGCAAGTGAAACAATTTAATTATTCAATCTAATAATTTTTTGTGTGAAAATAATAAGAAAAGTGTATATGGAATTGCTTCTATATGGAATAACATGAAAAACATAAAGTCATGGAAGAATTAAATTTGTCTCACGCAAAAACATAATAACATACAATTTAGTGCTTAATACAGAGAATTTTATATACAATTTTGACATCAATATACGTAATAAATATAATTTATGTATCATATGAGATGTGATTAGAATCTTTGTGTCTGGAAT
Organism: Ctenocephalides felis; assembly: GCF_003426905.1. Lineage (NCBI taxonomy): Eukaryota > Metazoa > Arthropoda > Insecta > Siphonaptera > Pulicidae > Ctenocephalides > Ctenocephalides felis. The sequence goes on from NW_020538414.1 coordinate 9,777, forward strand.
CTTTAGAATGACTATTTGTTTAATAGACGGAGATTCAGATGCGACAATCTTCATTTACAACTGGCTTTGATGTGCCAGTAAATTTGAAACTTGCCTAGCTTTCAATCCAGACAAAGACATTTATGAGTAATTGTGAAAATAATTTTCCGAACTAATAGGAAGACATCGCCCTTGATGTATCATATTAACCAGATATGCAATATAATGCAGATGATCATGTCATTCATATATCTGAATGCTATATTGTTTGATTGGTATATTTGATTTAGTTCTGCATTTGTTTGGATACTAACAACAATGAAGCATCAGAGATTATCTTCATAGATCAATATTATAGATCATTGATCGTAGATCGAATAAAATGATCGCCTCAAGTCTAAGAAGGAATTTTGAAAGAATTTGAGAAATTCGAAAATAGTGATAAAATTGCTTAAATGCGTTTCACTTTTCACTACCTCCATACCTAATCAATCAAGAGGATCGTTTTAATTTACACTGATCGCTACACCATAGATCAAATGCATGTATATATAAATACCTTGACAAACAAATATGTTTTTATACTTGCAATTATTATTCAAAGTCACGTGAAGATAAATTTGTTCAGTTCAATTTTGATGATATATTTGGAATTTCACTTTGCGTACCACATCTCTGGTACTTCCAATCTTCACCAAATTATATGTAACCAAATGTGATGGAATTTGAGACATGTCATACAGCTTGGATATTCTGTAATGAAAAGTATTATAGATTGAATAAAATCGATTTCTACTCACTCGATATTTGAAATCGATGTTAACAAGTTTCATAGTTAGTTTCAATATACTAAGAAGATCTTGAAGAAGAAATTATAATTATAATTTGATTATAATCAATGCAATAAATTACATTTTACTAATTTTAAATATTCAATAAGCATAACGCATATGTTATAATAGTTCGCTTTGGTTTCGACCTGTATTTATATAATACTTGGAAAACTACATACACTAAATCACAAATCAACAATGCATACGAATAAATATACAAATTTAAGTGTAACAATGTGGTGATTAGAATGCAAAATTGTATAAAACAATTTAATAGCATAATAGAGTTACTAATAGCACATGTTGTCATTATAATGATAATAAGTAAAACCAGGTATTCTGTATTATAATTTTACATTCTAATACTTAATTTTTCTATTTGATGATACTATATAATTAACATGATACTACTATAATTAACATATTTTCCACATAAGATTTATTTTTGACCATACATGATACTGCACATTTAAATGTTTGTTTTGTTCTCATATTTTATCTAAGTATGTTTTTATGTCAATTGGTTGCATCATATTAACTCAAGCCGAATATTATTTTTGAATATATTGTTGAATTATTTTTTTCATATATAAACTATTTATAATTTGTGAAAAAAAAAACGAACATAATCTTCCGCATGCAAGTGGCTTCACTTTTTCATCGATTTCATGTGCTTTTGCTTCTGATGTATTTATAAGCTATTTCACCAATTTTTACATCAAATTACATAAATCAAGTTATCATAGTTTAAGAAAAGCTACATGGTTTCAATGAAGAGTTTCTTTCTAAATTTGATTGGACGTTTTGGATATATGGTTTGTCTCCTTCCTCATTATGGTTTATAATAATATTACATTCGAAAAGCAGACAAAATTAATAACCTGTTAAATAAGTCATGGGACAACACAGATATCACAAGTAGGCCCAACGATACTATCCGTCTGATCAATTTCAAATATTTTGTTCATTTAAAATTAATGGGAAACCGCGACAGATTATTATATTTATACGATCCGATTGAACAGATCGAATAATAATAAAAGTTACCTAGAGAGGGTAAACAAATGACACCCTCATATTTACCAGAAAAAGAACAATTTAAATCAGAGACAAAAATATTATTAGGTAGAAAGGAGATATCATATTATTATTACCATTAAAATTGCTTAGATACTCTAACCTGATTTTAAGAGTTTTCACTAAGAGAAATCAGACGGAATGATAGGATTACTAAGAATATTAACTAAATCGAAACTAAATTTAGATGAAATGATGATCTTAGAAATAATGGCTAAAATGTTTGGTTAAATTATTCAGAGGTGAGTTAATATCAGAAACAATAGGTCTTACAGGTAAATTGGTTTTATCAACTATTACAGTTTACGAAAATCGGGATGAAAAACGTTAAGAGAATAACTTAGAGATTTGGTGATTTTTTTTGCATTAAATTAGAAATAAGTTTGTGGGTTTGTCTGTTTTAATGGTCAGAAGGATCATCAATTAAAGATTTATATATTAAAAAATTTATATTATGGTTTAAATTTTTAATATGCTCGGTTAACATCGTCTTAAATTGTTTCGGATTTTTTGAGTTGTTTTTATGTTGATTAAGTTTTGGATAGTTTCTCCGGTATAAAAGAGCTCGCAATTAGAGCAATAAATCTAATATACCAAGTTCCTGAGGCGGTCAGAATTAAACTTGGATTTAATTTGTGTAATAATTGAATTAAGGTATGTAATTGTATCACAATTACATACCAACATAATGCCACACTGTTGAAATAGGTTTTCCCACGAGAAATATAAATTTTTACGTACGGTAGGTAAATGACACCAGTATATGAATCCAAGTCGAAGCGGTTTTTATTGTCGATGAGGTCGTTTTGTTTGTTGAAAATGTAACTGAGTCTGTTATTTATGACTGAGTTAATTATGTTTGTAGGATATGAATTGTTTTTTAGTGTGCTTATTACCAGGTCAATGTTGGTGTCCCAGAAATTTTTATCAGATAGTAGTATGGCGTGGTCTGTTAAATTTATTATTGTTGCTATTTTCATTTTAAGAAGGTGGTATGAGTGGTAATTCATGTATCGTCCGGAGGTAGTTTGGTTTCTGGTACTAGTTAGTAATTAGTCGGTGGTCATTTGTATTAGTCTGATGTCTAGAAAGCTAATCGAATTCATTGTCTCTAATTCTACAGTAAACTGTAGTTTTTTATTAAAATTGTTAAAATTATCAGTAACTATGCTAATGTCTTTTTCCGGAATACAAGTAATAACATCGTCTACATAGCGGTAATAAAAGATTTGTTTATTATTTATTTATTTATTTATTTATTTATTTAAATATATAGCCCACAGATTTCTCCAAGAGGACTCAAAAATACAATTATTTGACATAATGAATAACAATTAAAATATACACAAAATTACAATATATAGTTAGTAACATAAAATGCTAAGATAAAATTTCATATAATGCAGAATGTAACAATAATATTTATAAACAGAAAATAATAAGATATTTGAAAGAAAATAAAAAGATTAACTTATGCAGATGGAGATTATTTGATTAGGTGATGTGTTGTGAATGTCTATTTCATTATTAATTAAGTTAAAGTTAGAGGACATTAGTAAAATTGGCGAATTTAAGAGAGAATTAGATTTAGGGGTGGGATAATTGAAAAATAATTGTGAACGCGAAGATAGCCTTGGAACATTAAAGGATAGTTGATTGAGAATAAGAGGACAGTCTATAGAATTATTGCAAAGCTTAAATAAGAACATAATTGTACAGATAAATCGACGTGAGGCAAGGGAAGGAATACCAAATTCTTTTAGTAAAGTGTTGTGGTCAAAGCCACGTTCAGGGTAAATTTTATATGTTTTATAATAAAGGTATTTCAGAAATTTTCGCTGAACCTTCTCTATCGCATCAGAGTTGTTGATTGATGAGGATACCAAATAATCGAACCGTATTCTAATTTAGAACGTACAATAGAATAGTACATGCAAAGAAGTGCATTGGTAGACTTAAATTGTTTACAATTTCTTAGTATCAAACCTAAAGATTGATGTGCTCTATTGCAAATATCAGTAACATGATCTGTGAAAAACAAACCAGAATCAAATAGAACACCTAAATCGGAAATTTTATTACATCTATCAATGCTGGTGTTAGAAATTTTATAATCAAAAAGTATTGGAACGCGCTTATGTGTAAAACTAAGAATCTTGCACTTTGATATATTTAGATGTAATTTGTTATAGATACACCAAGATTGGAAAAGGTCAAGTTGAGACTGTAATAATAAGCAGTCATCAATAGAATTTATTTTGAGATATAGTTTCAGATCATCTGCAAATAATAAATGTGGACAGTTAATAGTATCAGAAATGTCATTAATAAAAATAATAAATAATAGTGGACCAAGAATGGATCCCTGAGGAACTCCTGAACTAATATTTTCAATGTTGCTCAAGAATCCATTAAGAAAGACAAACTGCTTGCGATTATGAAGATAACTTTTGAAAAAGTGAATAAGTGAAGAATTAAGACCAATCTTAGATAATTTAGTAAGGAGAATGTTATGATCAATTTTGTCAAAAGCTTTACTGAAATCAGTGTAAATAACGTCAACTTGTCCATTGATGTCAAGATTCTCAGCTATATATTGTTTAATACAAATTAAATTTGTTATCGTTGAACGGGCAGGCATGAAACCATGTTGATTAATAGAAATTAAAGTTCTAACAGAAGGAATTAGTTCTCTATAAATAATTTTTTCAAATACCTTAGCAAAGTTTGATAATAATGATATCGGCCTGTAATTAGTAATGTTTGATGTAACACCTTGTTTAAAAGTTGGAACTAATCGTGCAATTTTCCAACAATTTGGAAAAGTGTTTGTACGCAAAGATAGATTAAATAAAAATGCAAGTGGATCAGATAGAGTAGATGAGCAATCACGTATAAAGAAAGATGGAATACCATCGAAACCAAATATTTTGGAGTTCTTAAAACTTGCTATTGCATGTTGCACAGTACTAGAATCAATTTCACCTATATCAATCATGATTCTATCATTATGATCAAATAAAATGGGTATGTCAAGTTTAGGCTGATAAACACTAATAAAGTAAGAATTAAATGCATCAACAATAGCATCAGGAGAATCATAATATTTGTCTAGATAGCACAATCTATTAGGAATAATATTAGAAGCAGTTTTATTACGCAAAAAAGACCAAAAATATTTAGGATTAAGCGATAGAGAATTTTCAACGTCAATAATATATGAATTATAGGCATCTTTCATAAGTATTTTTATTAATTTCCTGTACAATTTAAAATTTTCATAATAGAAAGTGATATTGGTTAACTTGTATTTATTATGATAGTATTTCTTCATACGGAGGCTTCTAATAATATCAGAATTAAACCAAGGCTTAAATTTATTGGAAGAAAATTTCTTTGTTTTAGGAACAAATTTATCTAATAAGCTATAAATTGTAGCGTAAAAAAGATCACATGCATCATTAATGTCAGAACATGTATACAAAGAACTCCACGATGTATTTAAAATTTCCCTGTAAGATTAAGATAATCCGCTTTGTGGAAATTGTAATGATAGTTATTTTTATTAAATTGCAAAGTATTGGGTGTGGAAAAAGAAGATGTAAGGGAAACAGAAATATAAAGAGCAGGATGATAATTGTCCTCAGGTAAAAGGGGTTCGGTATCATGAATTATGTTGCAAAAGTAAGAACAAAACACTAAATCCAACAATCTGCCACTGATATTGATAACAGAATTATATTGGTTGAGACCAGATAAATTAATAAAATTATAGATAAAGTTACATTTTGCATTAGTAAGATTATGAGATAATTGATCAAAATGTGGAACATTGAAATCACCAATAATTAAAACATTTTTGTCTGAAACATAAGATTCTAGTAGATCAAGGAAAGCTTCAAAATTCTCAGTAGATACATCAGGTGGAACGTAAACGGTCAATACTAATATGCTTGAATTCTTGAGGATACACTTGCAGCCAACAATATCAATCATTGGAAGCGATTCACAAATAAAGTTCAATTTCAAAAGTTCACAAGTAATATATTTTTTAACTGCAAGAACTACACCACCACCACGATATTTATTGTTGATACCATAAGTTCTATCACATCTGAAAACATTGAAACTGTCGCAAAAGAATTCAGAGTTGTGAACATCGTTCCTAAGCCATGTTTCAGAAAAAGCGACGAAATCATAATCAAGATAACTAGATGCGAGCAGGCAGTCGGAAATTTTAGTGTTGAGTCCACGAACATTTTGATAGTAACATGTAAAGACATTACTATCTGTGGGCGAAATTAGTTTAAAGAAACAATTCGAGGAACGCCATTAATGTATTTAATTTTAAGATTAACTTCACCTTTTTTCTCGCGTTCAAGTAGCTGAGCTTTCAGTCTTTGATAATAAAGTTGTTGCCTTGGTGTCCGATCCTCACTGATAATCAAATTCTTGAAGTGGACATTATCCTTAATTTTCTTGCAGTTGAACAAAATTTTCTTTGGTAAGTTATTATCCTTGAAGATAACTTTAAGCGGTCTTGGCTTAGTCCTTTTTGAATCAAATTTACCCAATCTATATAGTTCGAAGCTCTATTCTCGTTCTCTATTCTCGTTCATCATCCAGAATATTATTGTTGCAAGACCTATGATCTTTTAGTGCAGCAACTTCTCGTTGTAGCTGCAATAACATACTCTTGATATCATTCAGGTCATTACCGAGATTAGCACATGAATTGCAATTCCACATTATTCCTTTTTTTGATGATATTGCTCGAACATCAGCCAAGCTCAAGTTCACGCATGAATACTTAAACTTTGTTTTGCACGAAATACATGTCACCATCTTGACAAAGGCAACTGCAATATTACAGCATGAACACGTATTTTCCAAATTCATAATTATATGCTTATTTCACTTATATAAGCGATGTTTACAACAATATTCAAGAATTTTATGATTAGAAAATACTTATATTAAATTCAAAATATTTTATATGATTTTGACAATGATGTTTTTTTTTTTGATTATGATTTTTAAATATTTTGTTTTCTACTAGTTGCAAGGAAATTTCTACTAATGAGGGAGATGCGGGCGATCTCATTGCGGTGCCAAAAATTTGGTAATAAAAGGATCCATTAAATTCAAAATAGGTGTTAGATACAATGAATTTGATGACTTCTCTAAACCAATGTAGGGGTAATGTGGTCAGATGGATTGAAATCAGCCTTCATTTCATTTGAATGTAAAATTACATAAATTAATTACTATATTGCTATAACGATAAGTATATAGATCAAGGTGTTTTTCCTTATAATTATACTTTCGTGTTTTTTCTCTCTACTCCTATAATAAATAAACATATGCATCTTCAACGTTGCACATGATTTATTTTCGACTATACAAGATACTGCACATTTCGTAATTTGTTAGATTCCTATTTTTATTTTATATATGATAAAAACGAAAATACTTGATCGATAATTTACAATCATGTCAATGTTTCTAATGTTCTAATGTTAGGGTTGCATTTTAATCTTTGTATGCTTTTTTGTCGTTGCTTGTATTATATAAACTCTAATCGAATATTTTATTTTCCATAATTTTTGGAAAAAGGAACGTCTTCTACATGGACGAGCTCTACTTTTATTCTAAGTTAGCGTGTTAGGTTTTACCTTTGATATCTTTCACAAGTTTACAAACAAATTACATTAAAAAGCGACGGGGATTCAATGGAAAGCTTTTTCCAAATTATTATTTTTTTTGACATTTTTTATGTACGGTTTGTCTCTTTTCTTAACATTTGTTTGAAAAATAATCAGACAATGGATAAGTGATACCATATTTTTATATTTAGAAGTAAAACGCATTTCGTCCTTGCTGGCAATTTAAATTAAAAAATTTGCTAAAGTTTAGACAGTTAAAAAAATATTTTTTTCGATACTTCTTGGTTTAGTTTACACGTTTTTATTTTGAAGGTTATAAAATCATTCAAATAATAAAGTAATATGTTGCCTGAATTTGCGCCGACGATAAACCTAGTTGCTGATTACAAATCTGAAGGTTAAGCGGAGATTGTTGAGAAAGAGAGTGAACGCATATTTGAGTTCCTTGGCCATCGGCATATATTTAGTTGCGACGCATATATGCGTTCCTCGGCCATAATTACTGTCTACGCACAAACGCATATATGAGTTCTTCCGCCAGTTTGATGATTTGCGCACGTATATGCGTACTAGTTACCAAAGGGTTAACAGTATTAATGCATTTTATAACTTCATGTTCATACCTCATTTAGAACAGGCGGTATATATTTAGCTACTAAGTGTTCCTTGTGAATTACACGATGGACAATAACCATTTCAGGATTCACATGTTTCATCAACTTTAAGCAGTCATTTTTCTTGCCCATTATATAAAAGGATCATCTGCCGAACAAAATATTATATTTTCATTGGTATATCATTCAACTGTAAGCAGTATAGCTTGGGATTTAGTGGTGCCTTCTAATATTTTACAGAACAGCATTTATGCAGGAAAATGTCGTGAGATGGCAATGTTGTTTTTTTTTGTCAAATTTTTCCTTTAAGGGGGTATTCTACTGTAGAATTTTGAAAAAATCGAAAAATTTTTTTTTCATATTTTCAAAGTTTAGTTATTCAAAAATATGTCATTGAAAGGATTTTTCAAAATGATTATTATTTCCTGAGTTATAGCCGTTCTAGTGACGTGGCCTCGGTTCGGGTCCGACTTGTCTCAAAACTTTGAACGCGTTTTTCTCGGAACTACTTTTTTCGAGCTGGCGGTAAGGATATCTCGAGTTCTAATGAACCGATTTACTTCAAATTTGGAGAAGATCTTCTCTATACATCGCTTTATCGTATGGACCTTGCCCAAAACTATAACTTTTCATTTAGTATTTTTAAAAAATTTGGAATTGTTAAAAAAACATGAAAAAAACCAATTTTTTTTTCAAACTGCCGCCATTCGAACAAAAATTTTTTTTTCAGCTTATCCAAGGTTCATACGATAGCGACATCTATTATAATTAAGAATCCATCTATTTTTTATGTTTCAAATCACCAGGAGGGTTGGAATCATGTACGCCAGGACACCCTCTTTTTTTGGGAACCCCCACTTTGACGGCTCATAACTTTGTGAATTTTAATTATTTTTTTTTAATAATTTTTTTATATAATAATAAAATATCAATAAACAAATGATAAAAAAATCGATAATAAAAATATTATTTGTTTCCTTTATACAGCGCTTCAAAAACCGGGCGAAATTCATGACTCTACAGTAGAATACCCCCTTAAAGTTTTACAGTAACTCAAATCTAAATTTACATGATTTTGATGTTTTACCTTCAAATTTCATTGATTCGTTACTCAAGGACTGCTGACATAAAAGACTAAAGAATATCTGCTCATTGTGAACGGATATGTAGCCAGATTTTAAGTTTTTATCAAATTTTTGAAGAATTTTTTTTTGGTTGTTCCGCTCATTATATTATGGGCTAAAAAGCAATAAGTTAGAAATATGTATTGAAATTATTTAAATTAGAAGAAAATTCTCACTTGGCAAAATGGTATACGATGCTTCAAGCAATACAAATATAAATTAAGTGGTTTACTTACAAATTTATTATATATTCACTTTATTCTAGATCCTATCTATTGTTTTTAACTTAATTTATGTAAACCAAAATAGATGGTTTTACTGTGCTCAATATGAACTTACGAATCCTTCGTTCAAAATGAGGTAATTCTCTTATCTCTATAATGCTATTTATCCAGTTGATTTGAAACGGTTGGCAGTAAAGCCAAATAAAATTATATTTAAATATTTTTTTTTGTACAATCTAATAAGTTTTTCTTATTAAAAGATTGAAATAAAATGATTTTCAAATTGCCATTTGGTGCGGCCTACGCCCCACGTTGGTAATCACTGTAGTACATCACATTTGAATGCAGAAAACACTAAAATAGCGTAAAACACATCTTTTCTAAATTTACCCCCGTTGTCGCTACCAAGCTTCTTCAGACTGGCGCTCAGACTAGTTTTTAGTAATGAATGTTATGAATATTAGACTGGCGCTGTTCAGTTTTATTATTTTTATTCATTGCTTTTTTATTGTATCTTGTCATATGAATTGGCCAATTTTCCCGTAAGACATTGTTTCTCACTTTTACACCAGTTTTTAGTAAAAAACATTATGCGAGATTTGACTGGCGCTGTATAGTTTTATTATTGTTATCTATTGCTTTTTTATTGTATCTTGTCATTTGAATTGGCTTATATTCCTGAAAACATTATCACTTTTACACCAGTTTTTAGTAATTAATATTATGAAAATTTGACTGGCGCTGTTTAGTTTTATTATTTTATTTAGCAGAACAATTCCTGTTGCAGCTTTGAAAATGTATACATAAAATTATTAAGTGAGCAACCTATATTTGAAAGAATGGATCGTTTAGTATCTGAAGAAGAATTAAATATGAAATTAAAATTAAAATAAGAACTTTTCACACTGTTATCAACAGTGTTCCAATACAGCCCTAATGTTTCCACTATACAAATCTGTCATCGACAGATGTTGTTTCTTAAGAACATCACTGGAAACAACAATGAGTGGTAAATTGGATAAATTTGTAAATTAATCAAATATACAACACTTAGGGATTTAAAATGTATATTGGCTTTTTATTTTTTAACTTTTATTGTTGAATGAAAATTGGTATCATGACTTTCATATTAATGGTAATTAAATACGAATAGTAACAATGTAATATTTTGCTCATGCCTCTTTGAAATAAACACACAAGATCGGTGGTAGTGAGGCGGAAAAAAGTCTCTTACTTATTCTTTTTCTTATCCACAATAATAACATTACTACTTACTGATCATGTACCAGATACAACATAAATTTAATTAGGTTATGTTTGCAAGTATTAACCTATGGCAACAACCGAGAACCGTGGAGAGGAAAGGCATTGTAATACGTTACAAAAACATAGTCTTATACTGATCAGGATTTTTTGAATTGCAGATATATTGATTTATTCTTTTGTAAATATATTGTGAACTTTCTCCAATGTAACAACGATTACTATTATTGTTCTATTCACTATTAATGGATTTACGTTGATATTTATTCGTGAACATAAAGCCAAGCTCATAATCAAATGTACAGTGTTTGATCACCGCCTATATCTATCATTACCGATATATATATATATATATATATATATATATATATATATATATATATATCCATTCATGCGCGTCACTAATTGACTGTCCCAAAGTGGGACACTTCTTGGTATGATATTGGCAAGTCGCGATTGAGACGCTTGATTACCTCGTGACAAGAGCACCGTGTCAAGACATCGGCACACTAATTGCCAAGATTCAATCAAGCGTATATAGTGACGCAGGATTAACAAGATTTACCACCTTCCATCGAAATCACCACCGGATGTGGCAAGGAAAAACCACCAGTACTGGAGTTCAGTAACAGCAAAGCGGATCGCTACTGATCCAATTCAGCACTGATGTAGAGGATCCCTTGCAGGTTATTTCCGCAACCTACTTATTTAGGGAACAGCAGAATTTATTCAGTGTCCAATAGCATGGCATATACCCCAGAGCGGCCACGGGGCACCGCGTGGAGGTATCTACTGCCTTTGACAAACGGGATGTTTTTGTTTGTCAAATGCCTCACAAAAGCCAGAAGGGCTATAACACATAACAAAAAAGTGAACAACACAGACAACACAATGGGCCCCTCGTGATTGCTTCCTCTGCGTTTAGTATAAGAATAAATTTAAAGAAACCCGTAGCTCCGACACATACGGGTACGCTTTGGAAGTTCACCGCCCGGCAGTTAAAATTAAATATCGCTTTAAGAAAAATCATATCCATTGTTACTTGCATGGTAACCGTTGGCATCTTGTACTAGCCGTCTAAAAATTTATTGCTCATTTCTATCGATGTTCTTAAAGCAACCAGTGCTGATGTTAAGCCAGTGTGTTTGGGGTGTTTGGAAAGGAGGGATAAGTTTGATAGGGTTTTGGGGGGTAGGGAACCACGGGATCCCACAACTATCGGGAGAACCCGACAGTGTGTTGCTCCGGTGATATTGAGTACCTCTGGGTAGAGGCACTCATATTCAAGGATTTTTTCTGTATTCGCTTTTCCGGGAGAATTTCCCTGCTCAAGTCTGACTGTAACGTCGACGATATATGATTCTTCAGCATCCCATAAGATGAGGTCGGGCTTTAACCTTTTTTCATCGACTGTAAATGATGATTCGATCATGTAACGCCCAGCAGCGTGTTTATCGATAAAGTCATTTCGACATAGAGACGCGATTTCGTTGTGTCTATGAATTCTCTACGGTTTTACGAAGGTACACTGGCCTAGTACGTGTCCAAGGGTCTCATTGGCAGAATGGCATCGCCCGGCATGTTATATTGCTCATTGGTATTGCGCGAGCAAGTGCTGCTCGACAACCAAATGTGTTGCTGCGAAGTCGAAGAGCATCGATATAGCGAGAATTTCCGTTGAGAAGGTGGGGCTTCCACAGCCAGGAGTTTCCAATAATGTCCTTTCGGAACATTGCCCCGGGACGCGCAACTCGCCCATCTTCGGAACTCGTCTTCGACAGCTCTTCGCTTCGCGCTCTCAATGGCCTTTATGTTCAGCGGGCCTCTAATACTTGCGCGATGTACTATTTCAGCAACTTTATTGCTAACAATGCTCTGCTCCCATACTGCCTCTAATACTGGATCTCCAGAATCTCGACATCTAGCCATTGATTTTAGGAAAGAGTAAAAAGCAACTCTTTCCAATCGAGGTAGGCCGAGACTTCAATTTCCTGGGAAGGTATGCAGGAAGGCAGAGCTAGTAGAATGAGGGAGATGGAAAATTTTTCTTGTAAAGTTGCGAAGTGCCTTGTCTAACCCTTATAGGTCGCCTTGAGATGATGGGTCTACGGTTAGCCTGTACAAATAATGCGGGAAATCGCTTAAGCAGTTCCAGTTTCTGAGTGGGCTTAAGTCTCAGTTTCTTGATGTTAGAGTGACAACCATGGAGGTCGCCCACTACTTTCTTGCGTTCAAACCCTTTCCAGGGTGAGAATCTCAGTCCAAGGTAGTCAAAGTGCCCATCCGGACCACATTGAGGAAGCATCCTTTTTCAATGATTCCGGAGAAAAGTCTTGCCAAGAGCGATCCAATCGTAATTGGGCGCCAGTTCTCCGCCTTGGAGCAATTTTTGCTTCTCTTGGGTATAAGAGTTGTTGAGCAGACCCTCCAGGACTTTGGGAAGTACCCGGACCAGACAATTAAATTAAAGAGACGGGCCAACACGGCTTCCGTCCCCTTGAGCCTGGTGAGATCTGCTTTTCTTACACCACTTGGTCCCACAGCTTTCTTGGTGTTAATGCGCATAACTCGCTCCCGAATGTTGTTGGGAGTTATAATTGGGATGCTATCAAGCACACTTCTGGTCTTGGATCGTTGAAGAAAAAACTACCTTTCCATTCAGTTCCCCAAAGACCGTCATACAGTGCTTTGATATCCCAGGTTGGTGGACGAATGTTGTTGTCCACCGCATTGCAACCAGAGACTATAGACTCGACTAGTTTGTTAGGTCAGTTATTATACAGGCCTTGATGCCATGCGTAGTTGAACTTACGCCGGTTTTTGCGTTGGCCATTCTGGCGTCGCCGACCGTGTGCTTTACTGCCCTTTTTCCCGTTGTTGATTGGGGCCTTTTGGTAAGGGCTGGGGTTAGAACGCACTCAACGAGGTTATCAACGTGCCTAACCACATCACTCGGTCTACAGCCAGCTTCTAGCATCTTTCTAAGATCCTCGAGCTGGGCAGACGCCTCGTTAAGCTTATCGTATATCTTTATGTCCCGCCAATCTTCCCAATCTTTCAAGAGTTGTTATGCCCAAGATTTAAGATCATCGCCATTTCGATTTTGTTGAGAGGCTGCTACTTGGGTCTCAACCAGTTGGTGTCTAGTCTCACAATCATCGTCATCCAGTTTATCTGGATTGACTAACGCTTGGCTACCAACCGCTGGTTCGTCTATTCGACCGGATTTCGTACGCAGGCCCAGTTCGCCCCTTTTATCTGAGATTTGTGTGCGTGTCATATGGGGGAGATGTTCGTTCCTAATTTTGACGTTGACATGTCGATATTCGAGGTATTGGTCATTGACCCTCCTCAAAGTTTCAATGTCTTCATCCGTCCACACTTTCATATTGCGGGTTGAACTTTCGGGTCTCTGAGAGGCCAACCGTCTTTTCTCGTTCCTTACTCCAGGATGAGTATGACGCTCATGCTGAGATAGGCCCGTTTTACAGGGATAACTCGCCGTGCATTAATTACACTTAGAAGCCTCCTCTGATCTCAGACCTTTACAAGAACGAGAGTGGACGGTCAGGCCCCCTTAGTTCCCACAGGCCTGCTAACACCTGCAGATATATTTGGCCCTTCTGTCAGGGTGGGAACTGTTTCAAGTGCCGCAAGACTTTATTCGAGGACACGAGAGCACAGGCACCCGGGCAGAAATGACAGACTATCTCAGCAAACGACCACCACACAATGATATCCAGATCATTCCTTGAGCCAGATCCATCAAAATGCTCTCCTGGCTCGGTCCGAGAAGCATTCCCGCAGTGTCCGATACCTGCGCCATTTATTGTATTATCCATTAATAGAGATTTTAAATTTACGTTCTTTATAATGCCATAATGTATTTTACCTCTTCGTGGTGTAGATGGTCCACTGAGATATTCACCTAGACGATACCGTTGCCGCCGGATCCTTGGTATAGAGAGTCATAGTTACTCCCACCGTTTACCCGCGCTTGCTTATCTAAGTAAATGCCGAGATACTTTATTGATTCTTTCGGGGAATAAATGCAAACTGCAGGACAAGTTTAAATGCGAAGCGTGATGAACTGATTTTGTGCTATTGACTTCTATTTTCCATTATACATTAGGCCTGTATGTCAGACCTTGTCAAATGCCTGCTTGAGATCCAAAAAAGCAGCAGTATAGTACTCTTCTATGTAGTGCATTATTAATTATGTTTATAATTGTATGATTTAGCCCAATTGTTGAATGTTTGTTTCGAAACCCAAATTGATGGTTTGGAATAAAATTTTGTTCTTTATTATTTTTGGGCAAGTCTATTTCTACTTTGAATTTGACCATTGTGTTGCTATATGTTTTTATATGTTGACTTCTTCTAGTTTATAGCTTAGTAATGCCATGGCCATATAGGTCACAGCTTTTTCAATCATTCTTCTGTCTGTAATGTGTTCATTCATTTTATCAAAATGAGATAGCATTATCTTATTAGCTCGAGTAAATCATGAATTTGTTCCTTGTACATCATTGTTATGCAGTTCTGTGGAATCTGCTTCATTAGTATCATTTAGACTTCTGAATTGATATGATTTTACGAGCATTTTTCTTTCCAAAATACGATTATTCAATTCGGTGTCTGTTGGAAAGATTCTTGCACATGCTTGCATCTTGGATATACTTACAAACGTTGGTTCTTATTAAATAATCCACGCATGTGCAGGCGTAAGTATGATAACACAACTTGTGTTGTTCGCAGGTTGTATTATATTTGTCATTTTTTATTGTAACTTTATAATGTGCGTTATCATCTTCCTTAGATTGAACTAACCATTCTCTATGGTCTATTTGTTTACTTATCTAACCCATACTATTTTAATTATTTTGCATGACTTGTCCTTTCTTGTCTCCGTCTTTCTGACATGCATTGCCATTCAGCCTTAGGTTTCTTTGATGAAATGCATCTCTTTCAACTTTTATAATCTGTCAACGGCTCTATTCAGACGCCTGCAGAATTAACGTTCTAAAAACCTGCTCTTTAATTTGTTCTGATAACTGTTCAAGAAACTTGTTTGTGTTAATTCCCAAACCTTTTCTAAAACATAGAGATGCCCATGACATAGCACGTGTTCAATATTTGACCATTCGATTCGAATAGACCAAAAGTATGTTGTAAGATAGATTGCAAAGATGTATAAGAAGTCCGTGATCTACCAAGGTGCTGCCGAACTCTATTAAAACACTTGCACTTTATTTATATGGTCGAAGGACCAGATATACTTAGATAGTGGCTATATCAGACCGAATAAAAGAATAATAATAAATGTTTAATTATTGTATATTTGAATAAAAGTTTAAGATTTATAGATGATATGTTAGATGTTGTTGCTTTAGGTGTTGATTTAAGACTGATGTTAGTTATGAGAAATACTAAATTATAAAGATTTTACAATTTTATATATTTTTCTGATTGGCCCATTTTGTGGAATTAACGACATCCCATTACAATTTCGTTCCTATTGCATTCGTCAACCAATCAGGTATTGACCGGTGATTGCATGACGTAGAATTGCATGTGATCCGAATTTCTTAGAAAAATGGATTAATGCTATGATGATAGATTTAGGGACAGGATGCGTGACAATGAAAGGGATTATTTTATAGTTCTAAATTATATAATAAGGGATGAGGGTTTATTATTGCTATCCTGTCTGAAGGTAATAAAATGTATAATTAGACCAGGGTTGAGTAAGGCGTTAACAGCACGGTTGACATACTTCTTTTCTAAAACATGGAGCAAACTAGTGGTGTCTATGGTATCGTGCCTTACGGCAAATTGCGGGGACTTCCCGTACCGTAAAGAAATGTTCGAGGAATATTCAATATTTTCAAATAGATTATTAAAAAAAATCGTGATATTGTCTAATATTTATAAGAATTATATAAACTGAATTGCAAAGTTGAAAATATTTGTAAAGTATATTAGAACTTAAATCAGAATTACAATTAAAATCTGAGTTATTTTCGATATACAAAAAAATATTTTTTGAAAAAAAAAAGATTGAAACATTTTTTTCCAAAAGCAATTATTTTGTTAAAACAAGCAGAAAGTTCTATGAATAATTCAAATCGGACGCTTAGTTCTTTCAAAAACTGCCATTTTTTGCTCATTTAGCTCTATATCTCCGAAACCGCTAGACCTGCCTGTGTCAAAAACTAATCACCATTTCTCCCCGTTATTACGAATTGAATGCTTTTTGGATCATTCAAATCCGATGCTCTCAAAAACTCGGATTTGGAATTTGAAAAAAAAAAATTCTGCATTCTTTGCTCCGTATTTCCGAAACGGCTGGACCTGCCTTTGCCAAAAACTAATCTGCACATCTCCCTATCAATAGGAATCGAATGTTTTTTGAACCATTCAAATCGGTTGATCCGTGTGCCGGAGAACGTGGACAAAAAATTGTATGCGAAAGCACCACATACTCCTCACGATTTTCTTTGTAAGTACTTGCCGCCACTGAATTTACGGGTGACTCAGGATTCGGTTCACAGAGTAAGTCGGATTGATGGTAGATATATCATAAACCCTAATGTTAATACTTAAGCATACAATATCATTTGCGTAGATATTTGGGTGAAACATTTTGCTTGTGAATCGTACTAGCGGTGGTTCATTTGGGTAAACTATAGAAAATAATAATTTCAATTGAAACATGTCGTTTTCAAAAGGTGTGCCAAGTGGTCCTAAAATGACGGCATTTCATAACATTATATTACTATATAAGGGAGCTCCTGACACTCCTGTTGTGCCCTCGAGTTTGGAAACGCGAATAATTTACTTAAAGGTTCTCCAGCGTTTATAAATAAGACTTTCAACTATTAACAATATATTCACTTTGAGTAATAATCTAATTTGAATGTTATACTATGGCTATGTACTTAGTTCTGGAATATTCTTGTAAAGTCCGCGTCCCACGCAACTTGTGCAATAAAAAGTCGGGAAAGCTTCTAGCTCCGAGATGGGTTTTCTAGCTAATGGCTTAGGATGGGCTTAGGGCTTAGGTGTTAAGAGGCTAGATGGCGTAACACTATCCCCCTTAATTAGATGATAGTGCTACAACTTGCTAAAGAACTAAAATCTAAATATAAAATTTTTAAGATCTATATGTAAATAAATTTTCGGTTAGTAGTGGTTTACAATTCTAAACAGTACTTAATTAACAAAGTTATTCTCTTAAATTAAACAGTAGAATTCTTAAAAATAGTAATGATTACATAATAAAAGTTTTACTAATATTTCTCAAAGACAAGTTAATTTACAAAGTGTTTGATTCGGTTGACGTGGATCTTAAGGTTTGGTACCATATAGCAGAGTGTAATTCACAGCTGAGTTTTTGAAAACTATGATGAAAGGGCCTTTCCATGACATTACTAACTTTTTGGATTTACCTTTGGGTACGACTTCATTCTTTCGGAGTATCAAGTCACTGATCGCAAACTCCATCTTATTTGTTGATTTATCATAATAATGTTTGGAATGTTCTTTGCTAGCTATAAGGTTCTGTTTCACGTTGTCTAAAGTAGACTGGATTTTGGATTTAATCTCATCAGCATAATTGTCGAAAGTATACTGATTTGATGGAGGGTTGGAAAAGGAAGATGGTAACTCATAATATATCCGAACACTAGCCGGTAAGGACTAAAACCGGTTGAAGAATGGGGTGTCGTATTGTAAGCAAACATCACAAACGGAAGCCAAGCATCCCAGTCAGTCTGGTCAGCTTTCATAAAATTTCTAGTATACTCTATAAGAGTTCTATGAGATCGTTCGAGGGAGCCGTTCGATTGTGGATGGTATGAAGTAGTTTGAATTTTTGAAACTTTTCAAATTTTACAAACGTTTTTGAATAGCATGCATAGGAAATTTGTTCCCTGGTCTATTAGAATTTTGGAGGGTATATCAAAATGGCAGACGATTTCCTCCAAAAAATCTCTAGATACTGTTTCGGCATCCTAGTTCCGTAAGGGTACAGCCTTGCTAAATTTGATCAATAAATCCTGGAAAGTCAGGATATACTTATTTCCGCTGATGGTTTCTGTTAGGGATCTAGCGCACATTTTTCAAAAGATCTGGTCGGGGTGTCCGTGATGATCATTGGCTATTTACTTTTGTGGTTCAGTTTATTACGCTGGCAAATTTTGCACGATTTAATACAGTTTCTGAGGTCCTTTTTTAGCTTTGGCCAATTGTACTTTATGTTTATTTTTTCAAGGATATTTTATAGCCATGGTGACCTCCAACAGGGGTAGAGTGGTATTCTTTAAGGATGCGTAATTTATCCTCCTTTGACATGCAATCTAAACATATATAGACACTTTGATTTATTTTTACAGAAGAAATATAAGCGAAGCCTTTAATATTATGGAGTAAACAAAGTTCTCTTAGCCCAAGTAACGCTCTAAAGAAGATTTCTGGTAATATCCTATTATTTTGTTTAGGGATCGTTCAAGTTTTACGTAAGCAGATTTATTACAATTATTTACATCCCCCCATCCCCCTTGTCAGCAACAGTGAGCAAAGGTCTTACCCCCTACCCCCATGCTTACGTAAACATTTTGCAATTAATATATTGTTTTTTTTTTAATATTGTAATTATTAGGTTATAATTATAATTTTAAAAATAAAAAATAGATTTAGGATATATTTTACTGATATAGTATTCAACATATAGTAACAAAATTATTATAATCTTACGAACATAACAAACTTATTTTAAATTTTTGGTACACATATTAAATTCAAATTAACTGTCTTCAGTCCATCAAACCAGAATCCATGATTTTAAGTTTTCGATGACATTGGGTTGCTTGGATTGCTGCTCAGTGTTGTGAGTTTGCTCACTTTCATCCTTCGATGATCCGGCTTGCGGTTGTCCAAGCATACTGGAAGTGATTTTGATACCAGCATAAACAGATGGTATTAATTTATGACGCTCAGCGATTACCCAATCGTGATCAGGCAATTTGATTCTATATTCTATGTGCATTAAAAGAGGTGCTTGCTTATTTGCCGCAGTTACGCCAGTAGGGACTCGAGCTTTATCATCTTGAGATATGAAAAATACTTGATCTGGTCCAAGTATGGATGCTATGTTCTCTAATTAATGAATTGATGTTTCAGCGCGAACTTGCTATTTAAGTGGCTCTTGTGATGATCTTTGAGCCCGTATGAGCTTACAGGGACTGTCGATACATGTCTTCGTCCCTCAGCAGAATTAGATTTTCTGGAATCAACGAAGATATTCCCACTGCGGACTAATATCAAATCCTATTCTACGTAATTCTTGTATGAGTTCATCAAGAGTTTTTACGCTGCGAATAGATTCCGTTCGTCTTTATCATCTGCTGCACTCCCAAATAAAGCTTTATCCGCAATTGTTTTCAATAGTGATGGTCGATTGCTTTCAAGATTAGGACGTCCCACTGAATCCCTCAGAGATAGTCTTTTTTATTTCTGGATTTTCATGACAAATATCTTCTAACTTTCTTTTCATACCATCCCTGTGTTTCTTCTGGGCAACTGCGTTTTGAACCTTTCGAGTACAGCAATCTTATTTTTCATGGTTTGAAAGATTTGATGAGAAGGTTTTGTTCTCTGTTTATGTGCATTTTTATCATTTTCCATTGCTGTTGTGATTCATTACCGGGTTTTATTTTATCTTCTTCCTGTTTTTGAAATTTGAAGCTGGCTGTATAATTTGAGTTTTATGCAGGTTTACAGGTAGTCGTTAAAAATAAAAACTTTCTATTAATTTTCTTATTAAGCTGCAAACAAAGTATGAAATAAAAACAGCATTTAAAGATTATTTATGTAGTAGATTGGCTTTATTCTTAGTCGCCGCTTGCAATTCTTCTTCAATTCTCTTAGATACAATAATATCTAGTTCCTTGTCGGACTTTGCTTGTAATTTATAATTTCGCCATATTTCGTTAACTAATTTTTGTACATTTGTACTTTCGTACTTGTATGAGATTTCTTAAAACTTTCAAACAATTTTTGGTATAACTTGGATTTGTCTATTTGAAACGACATCTTATTTAAAGATTAAAGTTTGGCTAATGGAATCAACAGTAACACAAATGTTTACTATAGGATCGCTACAGGATCCAAAAATAGGATTTTAGACGTGAATAGCGCGCGTAATTTTCCTACTCGGTTCTAAAGCGACAATGTAAGGTTGCCATTCGGTAAAAAAATAAAAATACTACCTATGACGTAATCATCACCTAGACTATCCAAAGTCATCTAGTCACCCAAAACAAGCAAATCAATAAGACCGAAGCGTCAGTAGTTAAAGATCTGGTCGAAGTTAGGGTATCGCAAAATTGGGAAATTTGTCAATAAGGATTTTAGGGACTCAAAAGCGGTTTGTTGTGACGCCGTCCAATTAATGGATGATCCTTTTGTTAGATGCTTAACTTTTACATTCACTCAGTATTCATCACTTAGATTAAATACCTCAACTCTGGCTAACTGAAATCAAATCACACGTAATATAATATACACATAAAATAATAACAGCCATTAACTTAAGTC
>NW_020538415.1:0-21237 GCF_003426905.1 Ctenocephalides felis
TTCCTTTATACAGCGCTTCAAAAACCGGGCGAAATTCATGACTCTACAGTAGAATACCCCCTTAAAGTTTTACAGTAACTCAAATCTAAATTTACATGATTTTGATGTTTTACCTTCAAATTTCATTGATTCGTTACTCAAGGACTGCTGACATAAAGACTAAAGAATATCTGCTCATTGTGAACGGATATGTAGCCAGATTTTAAGTTTTTATCAAATTTTGAAGAATTTTTTTTGGTTGTTGTTCCGCTCATTATATTATGGGCTAAAAAGCAATAAGTTAGAAATATGTATTGAAATTATTTAAATTAGAAGAAAATTCTCACTTGGCAAAATGGTATACGATGCTTCAAGCAATACAAATATAAATTAAGTGGTTTACTTACAAATTTATTATATATTCACTTTATTCTAGATCCTATCTATTGTTTTTAACTTAATTTATGTAAACCAAAATAGATGGTTTTACTGTGCTCAATATGAACTTACGAATCCTTCGTTCAAAATGAGGTAATTCTCTTATCTCTATAATGCTATTTATCCAGTTGATTTGAAACGGTTGGCAGTAAAGCCAAATAAAATTATATTTAAATATTTTTTTTTGTACAATCTAATAAGTTTTTCTTATTAAAAGATTGAAATAAAATGATTTTCAAATTGCCCTTTGGTGCGGCCTACGCCCCACGTTGGTAATCACTGTAGTACATCACATTTGAATGCAGAAAACACTAAAACAGCGTAAAACACATCTTTTCTAAATTTACCCCCGTTGTCGCTACCAAGCTTCTTCAGACTGGCGCTCAGACTAGTTTTTAGTAATGAATGTTATGAATATTAGACTGGCGCTGTTCAGTTTTATTATTTTTATTCATTGCTTTTTTATTGTATCTTGTCATATGAATTGGCCAATTTTCCCGTAAGACATTGTTTCTCACTTTTACACCAGTTTTTAGTAAAAAACATTATGCGAGATTTGACTGGCGCTGTATAGTTTTATTATTGTTATCTATTGCTTTTTTATTGTATCTTGTCATTTGAATTGGCTTATATTCCTGAAAACATTATCACTTTTACACCAGTTTTTAGTAATGAATATTATGAAAATTTGACTGGCGCTGTTTAGTTTTATTATTTTATTTAGCAGAACAATTCCTGTTGCAGCTTTGAAAATGTATACATAAAATTATTAAGTGAGCAACCTATATTTGAAAGAATGGATCGTTTAGTATCTGAAGAAGAATTAAATATGAAATTAAAATTAAAATAAGAACTTTTCACACTGTTATCAACAGTGTTCCAATACAGCCCTAATGTTTCCACTATACAAATCTGTCATCGACAGATGTTGTTTCTTAAGAACATCACTGGAAACAACAATGAGTGGTAAATTGGATAAATTTGTAAATTAATCAAATATACAACACTTAGGGATTTAAAATGTATATTGGCTTTTTATTTTTTAACTTTTATTGTTGAATGAAAATTGGTATCATGACTTTCATATTAATGGTAATTAAATACGAATAGTAACAATGTAATATTTTGCTCATGCCTCTTTGAAATAAACACACAAGATCGGTGGTAGTGAGGCGGAAAAAAGTCTCTTACTTATTCTTTTTCTTATCCACAATAATAACATTACTACTTACTGATCATGTACCAGATACAACATAAATTTAATTAGGTTATGTTTGCAAGTATTAACCTATGGCAACAACCGAGAACCGTGGAGAGGAAAGGCATTGTAATACGTTACAAAAACATAGTCTTATACTGATCAGGATTTTTTGAATTGCAGATATATTGATTTATTCTTTTGTAAATATATTGTGAACTTTCTCCAATGTAACAACGATTACTATTATTGTTCTATTCACTATTAATGGATTTACGTTGATATTTATTCGTGAACATAAAGCCAAGCTCATAATCAAATGTACAGTGTTTGATCACCGCCTATATCTATCATTACCGATATATATATATATATATATATATATATATATATATATATATATATATCCATTCATGCGCGTCACTAATTGACTGTCCCAAAGTGGGACACTTCTTGGTATGATATTGGCAAGTCGCGATTAAGACGCTTGATTACCTCGTGACAAGAGCACCGTGTCAAGACATCGGCACACTAATTGCCAAGATTCAATCAAGCGTATATAGTGACGCAGGATTAACAAGATTTACCACCTTCCATCGAAATCACCACCGGATGTGGCAAGGAAAAACCACCAGTACTGGAGTTCAGTAACAGCAAAGCGGATCGCTACTGATCCAATTCAGCACTGATGTAGAGGATCCCTTGCAGGTTATTTCCGCAACCTACTTATTTAGGGAACAGCAGAATTTATTCAGTGTCCAATAGCATGGCATATACCCCAGAGCGGCCACGGGGCACCGCGTGGAGGTATCTACTGCCTTTGACAAACGGGATGTTGTTGTTTGTCAAATGCCTCACAAAAGCCAGAAGGGCTATAACACATAACAAAAAAGTGAACAACACAGACAACACAATGGGCCCCTCGTGATTGCTTCCTCTGCGTTTAGTATAAGAATAAATTTAAAGAAACCCGTAGCTCCGACACATACGGGTACGCTTTGGAAGTTCACCGCCCGGCAGTTAAAATTAAATATCGCTTTAAGAAAAATCATATCCATTGTTACTTGCATGGTAACCGTTGGCATCTTGTACTAGCCGTCTAAAAATTTATTGCTCATTTCTATCGATGTTCTTAAAGCAACCAGTGCTGATGTTAAGCCAGTGTGTTTGGGGTGTTTGGAAAGGAGGGATAAGTTTGATAGGGTTTGGGGGGTAGGGAACCACGGGATCCCACAACTATCGGGAGAACCCGACAGTGTGTTGCTCCGGTGATATTGAGTACCTCTGGGTAGAGGCACTCATATTCAAGGATTTTTTCTGTATTCGCTTTTCCGGGAGAATTTCCCTGCTCAAGTCTGACTGTAACGTCGACGATATATGATTCTTCAGCATCCCATAAGATGAGGTCGGGCTTTAACCTTTTTTCATCGACTGTAAATGATGATTCGATCATGTAACGCCCAGCAGCGTGTTTATCGATAAAGTCATTTCGACATAGAGACGCGATTTCGTTGTGTCTATGAATTCTCTACGGTTTTACGAAGGTACACTGGCCTAGTACGTGTCCAAGGGTCTCATTGGCAGAATGGCATCGCCCGGCATGTTATATTGCTCATTGGTATTGCGCGAGCAAGTGCTGCTCGACAACCAAATGTGTTGCTGCGAAGTCGAAGAGCATCGATATAGCGAGAATTTCCGTTGAGAAGGTGGGGCTTCCACAGCCAGGAGTTTCCAATAATGTCCTTTCGGAACATTGCCCCGGGACGCGCAACTCGCCCATCTTCGGAACTCGTCTTCGACAGCTCTTCGCTTCGCGCTCTCAATGGCCTTTATGTTCAGCGGGCCTCTAATACTTGCGCGATGTACTATTTCAGCAACTTTATTGCTAACAATGCTCTGCTCCCATACTGCCTCTAATACTGGATCTCCAGAATCTCGACATCTAGCCATTGATTTTAGGAAAGAGTAAAAAGCAACTCTTTCCAATCGAGGTAGGCCGAGACTTCAATTTCCTGGGAAGGTATGCAGGAAGGCAGAGCTAGTAGAATGAGGGAGATGGAAAATTTTTCTTGTAAAGTTGCGAAGTGCCTTGTCTAACCCTTATAGGTCGCCTTGAGATGATGGGTCTACGGTTAGCCTGTACAAATAATGCGGGAAATCGCTTAAGCAGTTCCAGTTTCTGAGTGGGCTTAAGTCTCAGTTTCTTGATGTTAGAGTGACAACCATGGAGGTCGCCCACTACTTTCTTGCGTTCAAACCCTTTCCAGGGTGAGAATCTCAGTCCAAGGTAGTCAAAGTGCCCATCCGGACCACATTGAGGAAGCATCCTTTTTCAATGATTCCGGAGAAAAGTCTTGCCAAGAGCGATCCAATCGTAATTGGGCGCCAGTTCTCCGCCTTGGAGCAATTTTTGCTTCTCTTGGGTATAAGAGTTGTTGAGCAGACCCTCCAGGACTTTGGGAAGTACCCGGACCAGACAATTAAATTAAAGAGACGGGCCAACACGGCTTCCGTCCCCTTGAGCCTGGTGAGATCTGCTTTTCTTACACCACTTGGTCCCACAGCTTTCTTGGTGTTAATGCGCATAACTCGCTCCCGAATGTTGTTGGGAGTTATAATTGGGATGCTATCAAGCACACTTCTGGTCTTGGATCGTTGAAGAAAAAACTACCTTTCCATTCAGTTCCCCAAAGACCGTCATACAGTGCTTTGATATCCCCTGTTGGTGGACGAATGTTGTTGTCCACCGCATTGCAACCAGAGACTATAGACTCGACTAGTTTGTTAGGTCAGTTATTATACAGGCCTTGATGCCATGCGTAGTTGAACTTACGCCGGTTTTTGCGTTGGCCATTCTGGCGTCGCCGACCGTGTGCTTTACTGCCCTTTTTCCCGTTGTTGATTGGGGCCTTTTGGTAAGGGCTGGGGTGAGAACGCACTCAACGAGGTTATCAACGTGCCTAACCACATCACTCGGTCTACAGCCAGCTTCTAGCATCTTTCTAAGATCCTCGAGCTGGGCAGACGCCTCGTTAAGCTTATCGTATATCTTTATGTCCCGCCAATCTTCCCAATCTTTCAAGAGTTGTTATGCCCAAGATTTAAGATCATCGCCATTTCGATTTTGTTGAGAGGCTGCTACTTGGGTCTCAACCAGTTGGTGTCTAGTCTCACAATCATCGTCATCCAGTTTATCTGGATTGACTAACGCTTGGCTACCAACCGCTGGTTCGTCTATTCGACCGGATTTCGTACGCAGGCCCAGTTCGCCCCTTTTATCTGAGATTTGTGTGCGTGTCATATGGGGGAGATGTTCGTTCCTAATTTTGACGTTGACATGTCGATATTCGAGGTATTGGTCATTGACCCTCCTCAAAGTTTCAATGTCTTCATCCGTCCACACTTTCATATTGCGGGTTGAACTTTCGGGTCTCTGAGAGGCCAACCGTCTTTTCTCGTTCCTTACTCCAGGATGAGTATGACGCTCATGCTGAGATAGGCCCGTTTTACAGGGATAACTCGCCGTGCATTAATTACACTTAGAAGCCTCCTCTGATCTCAGACCTTTACAAGAACGAGAGTGGACGGTCAGGCCCCCTTAGTTCCCACAGGCCTGCTAACACCTGCAGATATATTTGGCCCTTCTGTCAGGGTGGGAACTGTTTCAAGTGCCGCAAGACTTTATTCGAGGACACGAGAGCACAGGCACCCGGGCAGAAATGACAGACTATCTCAGCAAACGACCACCACACAATGATATCCAGATCATTCCTTGAGCCAGATCCATCAAAATGCTCTCCTGGCTCGTTCCGAGAAGCATTCCCGCAGTGTCCGATACCTGCGCCATTTATTTGGTTGGTCATTATTGTATTATCCATTAATAGAGATTTTAAATTTACGTTCTTTATAATGCCATAATGTATTTTACCTCTTCGTGGTGTAGATGGTCCACTGAGATATTCACCTAGACGATACCGTTGCCGCCGGATCCTTGGTATAGAGAGTCATAGTTACTCCCACCGTTTACCCGCGCTTGCTTATCTAAGTAAATGCCGAGATACTTTATTGATTCTTTCGGGGAATAAATGCAAACTGCAGGACAAGTTTAAATGCGAAGCGTGATGAACTGATTTTGTGCTATTGACTTCTATTTTCCATTATACATTAGGCCTGTATGTCAGACCTTGTCAAATGCCTGCTTGAGATCCAAAAAAGCAGCAGTATAGTACTCTTCTATGTAGTGCATTATTAATTATGTTTATAATTGTATGATTTAGCCCAATTGTTGAATGTTTGTTTCGAAACCCAAATTGATGGTTTGGAATAAAATTTTGTTCTTTATTATTTTTGGGCAAGTCTATTTCTACTTTGAATTTGACCATTGTGTTGCTATATGTTTTTATATGTTGACTTCTTCTAGTTTATAGCTTAGTAATGCCATGGCCATATAGGTCACAGCTTTTTCAATCATTCTTCTGTCTGTAATGTGTTCATTCATTTTATCAAAATGAGATAGCATTATCTTATTAGCTCGAGTAAATCATGAATTTGTTCCTTGTACATCATTGTTATGCAGTTCTGTGGAATCTGCTTCATTAGTATCATTTAGACTTCTGAATTGATATGATTTTACGAGCATTTTTCTTTCCAAAATACGATTATTCAATTCGGTGTCTGTTGGAAAGATTCTTGCACATGCTTGCATCTTGGATATACTTACAAACGTTGGTTCTTATTAAATAATCCACGCATGTGCAGGCGTAAGTATGATAACACAACTTGTGTTGTTCGCAGGTTGTATTATATTTGTCATTTTTTATTGTAACTTTATAATGTGCGTTATCATCTTCCTTAGATTGAACTAACCATTCTCTATGGTCTATTTGTTTACTTATCTAACCCATACTATTTTAATTATTTTGCATGACTTGTCCTTTCTTGTCTCCGTCTTTCTGACATGCATTGCCATTCAGCCTTAGGTTTCTTTGATGAAATGCATCTCTTTCAACTTTTATAATCTGTCAACGGCTCTATTCAGACGCCTGCAGAATTAACGTTCTAAAAACCTGCTCTTTAATTTGTTCTGATAACTGTTCAAGAAACTTGTTTGTGTTAATTCCCAAACCTTTTCTAAAACATAGAGATGCCCATGACATAGCACGTGTTCAATATTTGACCATTCGATTCGAATAGACCAAAAGTATGTTGTAAGATAGATTGCAAAGATGTATAAGAAGTCCGTGATCTACCAAGGTGCTGCCGAACTCTATTAAAACACTTGCACTTTATTTATATGGTCGAAGGACCAGATATACTTAGATAGTGGCTATATCAGACCGAATAAAAGAATAATAATAAATGTTTAATTATTGTATATTTGAATAAAAGTTTAAGATTTATAGATGATATGTTAGATGTTGTTGCTTTAGGTGTTGATTTAAGACTGATGTTAGTTATGAGAAATACTAAATTATAAAGATTTTACAATTTTATATATTTTTCTGATTGGCCCATTTTGTGGAATTAACGACATCCCATTACAATTTCGTTCCTATTGCATTCGTCAACCAATCAGGTATTGACCGGTGATTGCATGACGTAGAATTGCATGTGATCCGAATTTCTTAGAAAAATGGATTAATGCTATGATGATAGATTTAGGGACAGGATGCGTGACAATGAAAGGGATTATTTTATAGTTCTAAATTATATAATAAGGGATGAGGGTTTATTATTGCTATCCTGTCTGAAGGTAATAAAATGTATAATTAGACCAGGGTTGAGTAAGGCGTTAACAGCACGGTTGACATACTTCTTTTCTAAAACATGGAGCAAACTAGTGGTGTCTATGGTATCGTGCCTTACGGCAAATTGCGGGGACTTCCCGTACCGTAAAGAAATGTTCGAGGAATATTCAATATTTTCAAATAGATTATTATAAAAATCGTGATATTGTCTAATATTTATAAGAATTATATAAACTGAATTGCAAAGTTGAAAATATTTGTAAAGTATATTAGAACTTAAATCAGAATTACAATTAAAATCTGAGTTATTTTCGATATACAAAAAAATATTTTTTGAAAAAAAAAAGATTGAAACATTTTTTTCCAAAAGCAATTATTTTGTTAAAACAAGCAGAAAGTTCTATGAATAATTCAAATCGGACGCTTAGTTCTTTCAAAAACTGCCATTTTTTGCTCATTTAGCTCTATATCTCCGAAACCGCTAGACCTGCCTGTGTCAAAAACTAATCACCATTTCTCCCCGTTATTACGAATTGAATGCTTTTTGGATCATTCAAATCCGATGCTCTCAAAAACTCGGATTTGGAATTTGAAAAAAAAAAATTCTGCATTCTTTGCTCCGTATTTCCGAAACGGCTGGACCTGCCTTTGCCAAAAACTAATCTGCACATCTCCCTATCAATAGGAATCGAATGTTTTTTGAACCATTCAAATCGGTTGATCCGTGTGCCGGAGAACGTGGACAAAAAATTGTATGCGAAAGCACCACATACTCCTCACGATTTTCTTTGTAAGTACTTGCCGCCACTGAATTTACGGGTGACTCAGGATTCGGTTCACAGAGTAAGTCGGATTGATGGTAGATATATCATAAACCCTAATGTTAATACTTAAGCATACAATATCATTTGCGTAGATATTTGGGTGAAACATTTTGCTTGTGAATCGTACTAGCGGTGGTTCATTTGGGTAAACTATAGAAAATAATAATTTCAATTGAAACATGTCGTTTTCAAAAGGTGTGCCAAGTGGTCCTAAAATGACGGCATTTCATAACATTATATTACTATATAAGGGAGCTCCTGACACTCCTGTTGTGCCCTCGAGTTTGGAAACGCGAATAATTTACTTAAAGGTTCTCCAGCGTTTATAAATAAGACTTTCAACTATTAACAATATATTCACTTTGAGTAATAATCTAATTTGAATGTTATACTATGGCTATGTACTTAGTTCTGGAATATTCTTGTAAAGTCCGCGTCCCACGCAACTTGTGCAATAAAAAGTCGGGAAAGCTTCTAGCTCCGAGATGGGTTTTCTAGCTAATGGCTTAGGATGGGCTTAGGGCTTAGGTGTTAAGAGGCTAGATGGCGTAACACTATCCCCCTTAATTAGATGATAGTGCTACAACTTGCTAAAGAACTAAAATCTAAATATAAAATTTTTAAGATCTATATGTAAATAAATTTTCGGTTAGTAGTGGTTTACAATTCTAAACAGTACTTAATTAACAAAGTTATTCTCTTAAATTAAACAGTAGAATTCTTAAAAATAGTAATGATTACATAATAAAAGTTTTACTAATATTTCTCAAAGACAAGTTAATTTACAAAGTGTTTGATTCGGTTGACGTGGATCTTAAGGTTTGGTACCATATAGCAGAGTGTAATTCACAGCTGAGTTTTTGAAAACTATGATGAAAGGGCCTTTCCATGACATTACTAACTTTTTGGATTTACCTTTGGGTACGACTTCATTTATTCGGAGTATCAAGTCACTGATCGCAAACTCCATCTTATTTGTTGATTTATCATAATAATGTTTGGAATGTTCTTTGCTAGCTATAAGGTTCTGTTTCACGTTGTCTAAAGTAGACTGGATTTTGGATTTAATCTCATCAGCATAATTGTCGAAAGTATACTGATTTGATGGAGGGTTGGAAAAGGAAGATGGTAACTCATAATTATATCCGAACACTAGCCGGTAAGGACTAAAACCGGTTGAAGAATGGGGTGTCGTATTGTAAGCAAACATCACAAACGGAAGCCAAGCATCCCAGTCAGTCTGGTCAGCTTTCATAAAATTTCTAGTATACTCTATAAGAGTTCTATGAGATCGTTCGAGGGAGCCGTTCGATTGTGGATGGTATGAAGTAGTTTGAATTTTTGAAACTTTTCAAATTTTACAAACGTTTTTGAATAGCATGCATAGGAAATTTGTTCCCTGGTCTATTAGAATTTTGGAGGGTATATCAAAATGGCAGACGATTTCCTCCAAAAAATCTCTAGATACTGTTTCGGCATCCTAGTTCCGTAAGGGTACAGCCTTGCTAAATTTGATCAATAAATCCTGGAAAGTCAGGATATACTTATTTCCGCTGATGGTTTCTGTTAGGGATCTAGCGCACATTTTTCAAAAGATCTGGTCGGGGTGTCCGTGATGATCATTGGCTATTTACTTTTGTGGTTCAGTTTATTACGCTGGCAAATTTTGCACGATTTAATACAGTTTCTGAGGTCCTTTTTTAGCTTTGGCCAATTGTACTTTATGTTTATTTTTTCAAGGATATTTTATAGCCATGGTGACCTCCAACAGGGGTAGAGTGGTATTCTTTAAGGATGCGTAATTTATCCTCCTTTGACATGCAATCTAAACATATATAGACACTTTGATTTATTTTTACAGAAGAAATATAAGCGAAGCCTTTAATATTATGGAGTAAACAAAGTTCTCTTAGCCCAAGTAACGCTCTAAAGAAGATTTCTGGTAATATCCTATTATTTTGTTTAGGGATCGTTCAAGTTTTACGTAAGCAGATTTATTACAATTATTTACATCCCCCCATCCCCCTTGTCAGCAACAGTGAGCAAAGGTCTTACCCCCTACCCCCATGCTTACGTAAACATTTTGCAATTAATATATTGTTTTTTTTTTAAATATTGTAATTATTAGGTTATAATTATAATTTTAAAAATAAGAAAATAGATTTAGGATATAGATTTTACTGATATAGTATTCAACATATAGTAACAAAATTATTATAATCTTACGAACATAACAAACTTATTTTAAATTTTTGGTACACATATTAAATTCAAATTAACTGTCTTCAGTCCATCAAACCAGAATCCATGATTTTAAGTTTTCGATGACATTGGGTTGCTTGGATTGCTGCTCAGTGTTGTGAGTTTGCTCACTTTCATCCGATTGATCCGGCTTGCGGTTGTCCAAG
Source organism: Ctenocephalides felis (assembly GCF_003426905.1). NCBI lineage: Eukaryota > Metazoa > Arthropoda > Insecta > Siphonaptera > Pulicidae > Ctenocephalides > Ctenocephalides felis. Next base: position 10,595 of record NW_020538415.1, read on the forward strand.
CATACTGGAAGTGATTTTGATACCAGCATAAACAGATGTATTAATTTATGACGCTCAGCGATTACCCAATCGTGATCAGGCAATTTGATTCTATATTCTATGTGCATTAAAAGAGGTGCTTGCTTATTTGCCGCAGTTACGCCAGTAGGGACTCGAGCTTTATCATCTTGAGATATGAAAAATACTTGATCTGGTCCAAGTATGGATGCTATGTTCTCTAATTAATGAATTGATGTTTCAGCGAACTTGCTATTTAAGTGGCTCTTGTGATGATCAGTTTGAGCCCGTATGAGCTTAACAGGGACTGTCGATACATGTCTTCGTCCCTCAGCAGAATTAGATTTTCTGGGAATCAAACGAAGATATGTCCCACTGCGACTAATATCAAATCCTATTCTACGTAATTCTTGTATGAGTTCATCAAGAGTTTTTACGCTGCGAATAGATTCCGTTCGTCTTTATCATCTGCTGCACTCCCAAATAAAGCTTTATCCGCAATTGTTTTCAATAGTGATGGTCGATTGCTTTCAAGATTAGGACGTCCCACTGAATCCCTCAGAGATAGTCTTTTTTATTTCTGGATTTTCATGACAAATATCTTCTAACTTTCTTTTCATACCATCCCTGTGTTTCTTCTGGGCAACTGCGTTTTGAACCTTTCGAGTACAGCAATCTTATTTTTCATGGTTTGAAAGATTTGATGAGAAGGTTTTGTTCTCTGTTTATGTGCATTTTTATCATTTTCCCATTGCTGTTGTGATTCATTACCGGGTTTTATTTTATCTTCTTCCTGTTTTTTGAAATTTGAAGCTGGCTGTATAATTTGAGTTTTATGCAGGTTTACAGGTAGTCGTTAAAAATAAAAACTTTCTATTAATTTTCTTATTAAGCTGCAATACAAAGTATGAAATAAAAACAGCATTTAAAGATTATTTATGTAGTAGATTGGCTTTATTCTTAGTCGCCGCTTGCAATTCTTCTTCAATTCTCTTAGATACAATAATATCTAGTTCCTTGTCGGACTTCGCTTGTAATTTATAATTTCGCCATATTTCGTTAACTAATTTTTGTACATTTTGTACTTTCGTACTTGTATGAGATTTCTTAAAACTTTCAAACAATTTTTGGTATAACTTGGATTTGTCTATTTGAAACGACATCTTATTTAAAGATTAAAGTTTGGCTAATGGAATCAACAGTAACACAAATGTTTACTATAGGATCGCTACAGGATCCAAAAATAGGATTTTAGACAAGTGAATAGCGCGCGTAATTTTCCTACTCGGTTCTAAAGCGACAATGTAAGGTTGCCATTCGGTAAAAAAATAAAAATACTACCTATGACGTAATCATCACCTAGACTATCCAAAGTCATCTAGTCACCCAAAACAAGCAAATCAATAAGACCGAAGCGTCAGTAGTTAAAGATCTGGTCGAAGTTAGGGTATCGCAAAATTGGGAAATTTGTCAATAAGGATTTTAGGGACTCAAAAGCGGTTTGTTGTGACGCCGTCCAATTAATGGATGATCCTTTTGTTAGATGCTTAACTTTTACATTCACTCAGTATTCATCACTTAGATTAAATACCTCAACTCTGGCTAACTGAAATCAAATCACACGTTAATATAATATACACATAAAATAATAACAGCCATTAACCTTAAGTCAGGATATATTTGTTACCAATTCGATGTTCACGCCTCCGAGTCCAGTAAAATAAGAACGAATATCTCTTTATTTGTAAACATGTCAAATAAAACAATATGGCGACTACATGAAGTATATTACAAGTGAAAGCATAGACTGCTAGTATTGGTGTCTATGCTGGCGCGAATATTCAAAGTTGCTAACACTTTTTTAGAAATTCGCTCAGGGGTATGGATATTCTGGAAAATACCCGATAATACCCCGCTAAACCAAGAAAAGATTTAACATCTTTCTGGTTTTTAGGGACTGGGAATTAGCGCATCGATCTTGTTTTATGGTGGAGGGAGTAATGATATGTCCTAAGTAGTAAACTTCCTTGCAGAAGAAATTGCACTTTTGAGGTTGAAGTCTTAAATTACTTTTTCTTAATCTATCTAATATTTCTCTAATTCTTTTGTAATGGTCCTCTTGCGTGATCGAGTAAACTACTATGTCGTCTAGATACACGAAACATTTGAGGCCTTGTAGCCCCATGAGCACGGAGTTCATAGGTATTTGAAAAGTTGCGGGAGCATTTTTGAGTCCATAAGGCATTCTCTAGTAATGGTAATGTGCGGATTGAGTTGAGAACGCAGTCTTAATCTTGTCATCGTCTTTCATAGCAATCTGGTGGAAGCCAGAACCGAGATCTAAGGTCGAAAAGTACTTACAATTGCCTAAATGGTCCGGTATGTCTACTATGTTCGGTAAAGGGTATGAATCACCCAGGGGCGTAGCGTGCCTTTGCGGGGCCCCATATCAAAATTGGTTTGGGGGCTCCCCTAAAGATTTTTAAAGAAACATAAAAAAATTAATAAATTCAGCATAAAATTAAAGGAACATTTATTTATTAAATCTTCAAATATACATCGAATATTATTCTTAATTTTTTTTACAAGTAACTAAACTTAAATATTCACTCTCCTTGCTTTTTTTCAGCAAACTGATTTATTAAGTCATTTATAGCTGATGATGTTTTTAGTTTTTCTAATGTTTCTGCCTCTATGGACAATTGAGAGAGGTCTGATAGACGTTCCTGTTTAATTGATGTTCTGAGGTAATTTTTGATTAATTTTAATTTTGTAAAGCTCCTTTCAGCAGTTGCGGTTGTAACTGGAAGGGTCAAGAATAAAATGCAAGCTATTATTACATCCAAAAAATAGATGCAATACTATTAAATTTTATTAATAATAATTCAGCGAGTTCGTTAATGGAACGAATATTTTCGATTTATGATTTTAACCATGCTTTTAGAGCTATCAATTGATCGCAAAGATTAGATAGATCTTGGCAGTATTTTGTCGTCAGTTTTCCGAAAGCAATTATTATTTCTTTATATTCCGTTTTTCCGGTTGCAATATTCTGAACATACTATTTACGCCACAAAGGTTTTGAAACCTTTGTTTTGTTTGAGAAATTAAAATATCTTAACAGCAATAGTACACGTTTACTTTAAAGTATGATTCAGGGTCTAAAATTCTCTCGTCTTGTGATTAAAAATTGTTTTTATATTCCAATCTTTTACTAAATTCTTAGTATTCCTTAACAAAATAATGAATGAATTTTCATGCCTCAATTCACGCAGACTCTTTAAAAGATTTCCTAATAGTATGCTAGTTTGTTATGTCATTACTCACATCCTGAAGAGCTTTCGAAATTGGATTAATAATTTGAAACAATAAAGAAAAATATGTTACGAGCACTAAAAAATCCTAGCTTTCTAAAAGGTTAATTAAATTCTTACATTCTTCACGTTCATCTTTTTTTAGAAATTAAATTCAATTTGTACAGAGTTTTTACTATTAATAAATAATTTTTGCTTATTGCTAATAAGGCGTCGTTCCTTGAAGACCATCTGGTAGGGCATACCCTTTTAAGTGTTACTAAATATTCCTCGGAAGAATCTTGATTTAGCATTGACCAGCGTTGTATGCTTTTACCAAAAAAGTGTATATTTTTTCTAAATTGTCGAAAAAAGTCGACACTTCACGGATATGTTTTGCGGCATCGTTTAAAACTAAATTCAATGCGTGCGCCGCACAATGAACGTAATCGGCATTTGAAGCATGTTCTTTTATGAGGATTTGCAACCCTCCATAAACACCCGACATAACGTTTGCTCCGTCATAACCCTGTCCTCTACATTTAGTTAAATCGATTTCATATTGATTAATTATATTCAAAATTTCAATTTTAAGTCCTTCGGCTCTGCTGTCAGATACTGCTACAAATCCCAAAAATAATTCAGATTTTTAATTTTAATTTAGGCACATTATTACCATCCTCTGCAATCGAAATGTATGGGAAAACTAGAGAAAGTTGGTCAATCTTTGACAAATCTTGAGTTGTATCTAAAGTTAGTTGTAATTTCTAGTTTGCAAGTCCTCATTTAGTTGCAATGGCACTGTGTTGCTTTGTTTAGTTGTTTAATATTGTTTTTTCTCGTTATTTTTTTCTGACTTACACTTTTTTCTAATATAACTTTTGTTGCTTTTCTCAGGATTAAGTTTCTGTAGTACAGAACAATCATTTATTAACTCATCATTGCAAGAATCGATATTATCTTGAATTATTCTTATAATACGTGTCGATTTCTTATTTTTCTCACCATGTCAGAGATTGTTCTTTAATTCATTAAAATATGATTCTACAGCAGAATTGAACATAAATCTTTCCTGTCATTAGGTAGCATTAAACCTGACCACAAAAGTATAATTGGAATATACCTGCTCATTACATAATTTGAAAATTGCAAATATATTTTATGTCGCTTTCAGATAATATTTTCAGATAACCTTTTCGGATAATTTCAGATGATATATAGAGTATGCCGTATTTTATCGTTTTTCCATCATTTAAGACTCTAAAACACATTCGTCCTCTCCAAGGAATTATGCCTTCATCTAATGATATTTGCTATTTAGGCTTCTAAATAATATTGAAATTTTCAACAAAATAATTTAGTACAGATCTAACTTTGAATAAGCGATCAGAAGCGCCTGTGACGTCTTCATTGTTATTGAAATGACAAGCATTCTAGTGCAGTTCAATTTTTTTACTGTGTTCTGCATTGAATGAAATTTTGAAATTAGGTTTATCTTAACCTCAAGTTCAAAAGTGAAAATAATTCGGGTTTCACCACCATCACCTTGGGGAGTTGCGAGCCCATAAAAATAAGTGGACATTGAGCCGTTTTATTTCTACAAAACGTTTTTAATATTATAGTGTATAATTAAAAAATATTTTTAATACATATACCTTGCATAAAAATCATTTTCAACCCCGTATAAACTCTAAAACCCTTCAAACAACCTCTAAATTGAAAAAAAAACACTTAAAAATAAATTTTGGTATGATATAATAAAAATTACGTATAAAATAAATAATATTTTATGTTTTCTATCTTGATTATCAAATTTTTTACCCTTTTTAGACTCTTAAAAACAACCCCTTGATGAAAAATTGTTTGAAAAAATTTGAATTGTTTGAGAAAATTAAGATATTTAAAATGATATGAATGTTATTTTAATTTCTCTAAAATAATTATCATATTCGTAATTTGTTCAACTCTTAAAACTCCCTTGAATAAAAACAGTTAATATAATCGATTACAAATTGAAAAATTATTTAATGAAACCATAGGTAATCATAATTTATTTCAAACTGAAACAACATTAACTACTCAATGTCGAAATTGCTGTTATAATCACTATCTTCTTCTGGCTGTATTGGAGAGCTATTCTGGCAGTTATCACCACTACATGTTTCACAAGCTGTATTGCAGAACAGACCAACTTTTCGGCACCCGCATGAAGCAACCTTTTTTGTAGTTACAAAAAATAATTTTTAGTAATTCTTGTGATGCTGGTTGATCTACAGATTTGATTGGATTTAATAATCCTTTAATCATTACCCACTCCCAATCAGTTGGGTGAATGTTTTTGTTGCCAAGCCATATCTGTGTTTGAAGGTAAACTCTTCTACTATGCTCATTTATGGCACCAACGGTTGGAACCAAAGAAGCTAATTTAACAGCAGTGTTGTTTGTTGCTTTTATACGTATCTTTTATTCTTTTTGAGATATAACGAATGTAAGTTCGATTTTTTAAAATTCGGAAAAAAAGTTTTTATAAAATCGTGAGTTTTCTGAAAATAGTTTGTACTAAAGTAGTGAATCTGCTAGAATCCATCAAGATGATAATGAAGTGAATTCTAGATGGAATGTGAATTACTTTAATTCTGGTGGAAATGGCGCTCATTAAACCATATGATTTAAAAGAAAAAACTTCGTATATGCTTCTTATTTGCATGATAGCTCACTCATTTTACACGCAAAAAACTTGTAACAGCATTTGAAAGCTTATCTTGAGCACTATAAAACCCAATTTCACCGAAATGCATAAAATGTAAAACCTCGCCACTAGATGGCTTTAAATACAACAATTAAATCTTGAACGAAATAAAAAACGACTTTGCTCTTTCAAATCTTGCTTCAATATTATTTCTAGAAAACTTTACAAAACACCGATTTATTAAGATTTTTATTGAAATTATTTTGTTCATGATTTTCGTTAATATGTATATTTTAAGAGATATTTGCAAAAAAACGAAGAAAAACGCCAAAAATGTATGAATTTTTAGTGGGCAGAAACTTGAAAAGTATTAGTTTTTTTGAAAAACTATAAAAGCTATTTGAATTTATATATTTGAAAACTATTTTTTTCTTATAATTAGTTTAATTTGAAAAATTGTTATTACACAATTGAGAAGGGGTGTCATCCCCCGGGGGGTGGTAGCGGAACCCGAATTGTTTCCACTTTTGAACTTGAGAGTAAGATGAACCTAATTCCAAAATTCCATGCAATTTGGAGCACAGTAAAAAAATTCATACCCAAAACGCTCCGTTTACTGCACTAAATATATTTAACGAATTCTTAAGACTGTCTTTGTAAGTTGAACAGCTTTTTAGAAGTTGACTAAATATAGTTCTTTACAGCATTAATGCAAGAAGTAATTACACTGAATTTTTTTTTATCTGTATCTATTTAAACTAAGAGCTAATGGTTATTAAAATTATGTGGCGCTAGATACTTTAAACCTGATGATAATTTTGTAACAAAGTTATCATTTTTATAATTTATAATATGATCATATTCATGAACACTTAACATGTTGAATTTTTTGCTATCATATTTAATTGATGCTAAGTAAGAGTCGATGAATATGTCATCTAACCACTCATTTCCATATAAAGTAAAAAATTATTCAATTTAATGTCATATTTACCAAAAAATCCTCTAGTATACAATATATCCCTATTATACATGAAGGGTTTTATATAGAAATTATAATCTATAGCTACATTTCCTTTCCTTTCAGTTTCCTTTGCATCTCTAATATCTACTGTCGTGGTGTTACGATCCTTATTTAATTTTTCAGTTACTTTTTTTTACTGTGTTGCTTTTTTTCACTTTTTTAATATTGTTTACCATGCCTAACTTCTCCTGACTTGCATTTCTTCTTTTTTTTTCTATTGTAACTTTCGTTGCTTTTCTCAGGATTAAGTTTCTATGTTACAGGGCATTTCTTTATTAAATCATTATTGGCAAGTCGCAACTCACCTCTTAATTTCTTCACGAAACGTCTTGCTTCCATATATTTATCACCATGGCAGATATTGTTCTTTAATGTATTAAAAAATGATTCGACAGCAGCATTTGAGTACAAATGTTTTCTGTCATTATCTAACATTAGACCTGACAACAAAGGTATAATTGGAATATACCTGTCCATTACCTAATTTAAGAAACCTGGGAAGAAAAAACGATTAATAAATCCTTCTTTCGGCATAATCTTTTCGGTTTCGCATTTAATACAAGGAAATCTTTATAAAATAGACTATTTCGTAAAAGATCTCGATATGGCTCACGATCATTTGTTATTTCTGAAACATCATTATCAGTCAAGATTGTCTTGTCTGATACTGAGTCATTATTTTCAAATAGATTTATTTTCTTGATCGCTAAATCTATTTGTACATTATGATACTTACTACCTAAAATCCACACAATATGAGTGAACATTTTTCGAGCATGGTTTAAATCTCTACATCTTTCACCTAAAAGCATGGTTTAAATCTCTACATCTTTCACCTAAAAGAAAAATAATTGAGCTTACAGCTACAGATATTATTTCCTGATTACCATTTGCAAATTTTTTTGCATGATATGACAGCCTTTTTGTGAAATGACTGCAACATAAATGTAATGTTATGTTTTCTGTAAAAAGTTTAGAACTATTATCATTTAAAAACATATAGCACTTATTAATATAATCAATCAAATTTGTACTATTGCAACCTTGGATTATCGCATGAATGCTGTGAACGCAAGCAAACCTGTGAAGGTAGATTGTATACTTTACCAAAATTTTCATATGATTCAGGAAATTCTGTTATCATATCTTCGAACTGCTCAAGACGACATGCTGCCGGTTTTTGATGTTTAAGTTTTTTTTTTAAATCATCTCTGTCTTTTCCTCTAAGAATTGGATTAGTATCTGTACCATGATTAAGTATACCTTCAGGTATGATTATAATTTCTTTAATCATTTTTTGATGAGGATCAAATTTAATGTGAGCATTAAATATCATGCAATTTCCAACATCCTTTTCCTCCTTTTGATTGCGATTCTTGGGACAATGAGCTCTAATATGAGCACCTTTTTTATTTACTCGTGCATAGCGAAAGTTCAAATCGCAAGGATATATTGCAGCTTTCCTAAAACACTTTAAAAATGCTTCTTTATAAAATTTATATCTGTACCATCTACAACATGGAATAAATCTTCAAATTGGAGATCTAAAGAAAATGGCTCATTTTTCTTCGGGATTTTGTCGGTAACACTCATTGATGAGTTATCGATTTTACTATATTCTAAAGCACTATTTGAATCATCAGAAAAATTGCCAATCATCGTGCTTGACAAAACATCCATTTTTGTAACAATATAAGATGGTACAAAGGAAATATTCTAAAAATAAAAAACTAAAATTTAATAAGGCTAAATTAGGATAAGTATAATAATATGTAAAAAAATATTTTGTATCTTATAAATATAATTAATATGCTTCACCTTAATATTGTTATATTATTAACTTGATAACTTGAAAAAGTTTCGCTATAACACCCTAAAACGAAAACATAAAACTCGTTAAAATAATAATAAGTTATTAATAAATAATATGCCTCACCTTGATAGTGATCTTTATATTATATGTATTAATATTCAAGGCAAAATGTCTTGTGTATCTTATAAATATTATGCCTTGCCTTACCTTAATATATTATTCCGGTCCGCGTGAAAAAACTCTATCTTAATACTACTTCTGTATAATCTTCATTATAAACGCACTGAACGTACTAATTACATTAAATTAATAATATGATTAAATATAAACTATTATTGGAAATTATCAACTACGTTATAATATTATACCAATTGATACGTCTCAGCGCGTTCTCAAATTCCAAATGAGCTAGTCTCGCGACTGCAAGCCTGGCATGGAATCGCACACACACACACAACACACGCGCGCACCCAACCACTTGAGACAAGGAGTGTCGCGCGCGCTCGCATGCTAAAGGTGCGTCCACACCTAACGAACGAACTCGAACGAACATGTCGAACAAGAAAATACAAAGAAGAACGAACAGGAACACGAACGAACGCGAAAATTCCAACGAACTTAAACAAGCGCTTAAGAGCAGTGAGCGCTTGAATTTTCGTTGTTCGTAGATGTTCCGTGAAACGTCATTTTATATTGATATGGATGTAAGCTTTAATCATACGGCATTTTTCACTGATTTTTGTGTGATTTTTGTTCGTGTATATTTTGTAAATATACTGTAAATAAATTATTCAATTAATTTCACTCAGTTTTTGTATTTAATATTTATATTTTGAGTCGTTTTCTTTCCTCAGCATTCATATTCGGAGCAAGCTGAACATTCCAGGCTTGAGCTAACTATACTCAATTTTCATACTCTCATCCTCAACATATATGTTGAATGTCTATGTATGATAACAAGTTTAATATTTACTTGTAAAGACTGCAATTTCTTCTTTACTGCACTGCAACTTCTGACATCCCAAACGTTCTGCCTACACTTTCCCAAGCATCGTTTTTTTTTTTTCTAATATTTTATAAAAAGGTCTTTATCTCCCATATTATATAAAAAACATTATTATTTTAAATTATTAAACAAAAATGTTCGTTTGCGTTCGTTTAGACGTCCACACTGCACATACGAGTTCAAACATGAACGAACAATTCCTTTTGATGTACCGACAAGTTGCGGAACATTGCTCGCCATGTTTGTTTATGTTCGTTCGTGATCGTCGTGGCGTCCACACTATGCTGTTGCCGTTCGTTCTGGTACGTTCTTTTATGTTCGTTCGTGTTCGTTCGTTAGGTGTGGACGCACCTTAACGCGTCGATCAGTCACGACCAGCTACGATACTGCGCGAACGTGGTACGGCTAGTGTTAGTATTATCGAGGCAAAAGATCGATATTGAATACTTTGAAAAGTATCTAATCAAAATATCGATGCCAAAAAAATATCGTGGCGAAAGTATCGATAGTATTCAATATCGAATTTTGAGTACTTTTCATAAAAATCAAACATAAGTGCAAGAAAGATCTAAATCTCATTAAATATCATATCACAATATTAGAATGAATTCTGTTGCTCGTATCTGATGTGGTAAATCAGAATCATTTTCAAATGTTGTAAATTTTAACAGTAAATTTTTCAATACTAATTTCAAATTCTATAATTTTTCAAAAAAAAGACAAGTTATAATAGTTGAGTATTTTTGATTAAAACAATATAATAGTCTGATACTAAATTCAAAAACCAATACTTTTTAGTATTTTTAAGCACAATAATATTT
>NW_020538416.1:0-22043 GCF_003426905.1 Ctenocephalides felis
GTATGGCTAAAATATTGTTATAACTCTTAAATTCAATAAAATAAATTCAGCTATTGGAAATAAATTTGTCTACAAATCGCAGTGTATATTTTTTATTATATATAATTTTATTGAACATATTTTAATATTTGTTAAAGGGATAATTAAAGTGTTAACTGTGGGAATTGAGAATAATCATTTTATTAAAGCAGTTTCACATTTAACATCACTCATATATTGGGTGTAAATAGTAACTCGAAAAACAATATTGGTTATTTTAACTGAACGGTATAAATATAGAGAGGATATTAAAAAAACGTAGGGGTGGGTACAGGACAACGTCTGTTGAGTCATCTAGTATATATATATATATATATATATATATTATAATTTCATTCCAAACGTTTCGACATTCAATTCAATGTCATTATCAGTGGATCTAAAAACAGTGAAAGAATTGATATAACCAAGCAATTATAATATTTGTGGATTGGTATAGAAACTATACCATACATAACAACAAAAAGACAATTAAATATAGTAAAGGTCACAAAGATAGAAACTAGTTATTAAATTAAATCAATTAAATAAAAAACTAGAGAGAGATTTAATAATAGTTTCTATCTTTATTACCTTTACTATATTTAATTGTCTTTTTGTTGTCAAGTATTCTGTTAATTTTTCTCTTATATTTTAAATTCTATTCCAATCCACAAATTTTATAATTATAAATCTTTGTTTTTTATTCTTTGATGTATCGCCCTATAAAAACTTACTCATATATCTCAACATCAAAATAACTAAATCTATATATATATATATATATATATATATATATATATATATAAATTCCATTTCTTTATCGGATGCCATTTTTTAAGTTCTTTGAGAGCTTACTGTTTAAACTACTACTGACAAACAGAACCACTGCACTGATTTTTAATCAATAGTTGCGAATTTACACCCTGACGAACCCACTGCAATCTTTCTTAACGTCAGAATAGTTTGCGAATTAGCACTATCCGAAAAAAGCTTTTTCGATTTATATGTAGGATGAGTCCTCCCACTTTGACAACTGTCTATTTCAGGGGTCGGCAACCTGTTGCTCTTAAGTACGCAATACTCAATTTCTAGTGGTGCATAGTATCGTGCACAAAACATTAAAAATGTTTACATTAAGTAGTGCTAAATAAATCCAGCCGAGGATATATTTCTTACGATTAGAATAACGCATATCAAATATATACAATTTGAACTGAATTGTAAATTGAAAGTTTATATTATAAGTATAAAACTTTGTATATTTTTGAAAATTGTAACAAAAAAAAATTTCTGAACATTTGAAATTTGTTTGATCCGTAAAAATTAGAAATCTTGATACGGAAGTCAACGAAATTGTAACAAAATTAGTACTAAATTTTAAAAACTTCATCATATATCTGATAATTTGATGTGCATATGCCTAATGATCGTTTTCTTTCGACCGACGAATATGATTACTTTCAGTAGGGCAAATTGTAGTAATCGCAAAAATAATGGTACAAATATTTATCTGAAAGCAAACAAATAACTAAACGTTGACATATATAAAGAGAATTTCTTACACAATCACATCTTAAACAGAAAATATTTTTTCATATGAAAAAATTATTGAAAATTCTTGTTTAGTTATGCAAGCAGAGGGCTTTTATTTTCCCTCTTTATATTTTAATTAAATTAAAAACAAGTTCTTAATCTCCAGTCCTGGTTCTGTGCCAATGTTGTGGCTACTATCTATATATCTATAACACCATATGTGTCAGAAAAAACTGTTTAGATGTCCGTTTAGTTAGAAACTTGTTATTTACAATATGTACGACTACACAAAACTCAAACTTAGTGTGTTTAAACTATATATTAATAATATTATAACAAAATGATTTGTTGATAAATCCTCATTGCCGCTAATTTATATGTAATATGTGTTAACAACAGCATGTAAATAAAAATATAGATTATTAAAATGTTATTTAATATTTTTTTTTTTGAAATATATAATCTATAACACATAATAAATTACAATAAACAATCTTACTTAATAATGTGTATGCATACGGGGACACAAAAAAATCACAGTTAGTTTGAAAGATGATATCATTATATTCATACTACAAGGTAAGTTATAGTAACTGCAAAGAAATCGAAAATGAATATTTTGCATATCTTTACTTTACTACTGGGGCAAAAAGTGCCAAGAACGGTAATTCAGTTTTTGACAGAACGGAGTACTCGATTTGATGATGAATGTCAAGTTTCTCAAGTGCTTTGAGTGGCTTTGAGTGATAAGATCCTCTATGTATATTTTATGGACGATAAAATATAGTGTGATTATAATTATCTATTGAAAAGGTATAAAACAATTGTTATAAATCATTGATCAATTGTTATTGATTACTGTTTTTTCACTCGAATATATAATTCTGGTGCGGGAAGTTCCAGCAATTCGGCTTAAGGCACGATGTGATACATTACTAGTTTTAATAATATAAATGACTGAAACCCAAATGTGGACCTTACTTGACAATAGAAATTTAGAATAAAACATGCAAAATTTATGTTTTTTAACGAAATGAGAAACCATTCTTGAGCAAGAAGACGATGTACCCGCACATTTGGTAGTAATTTTCCAAAAACAGACCTTCAAAAAATCCGTTAAAAGTCATAAAAGCTTTTTCTTATTATTCGTAAATATCAATACACCAGCCAGGTCCGCGCTTTGATTTGGTGCAATGCTGGATTTGCAGTAGGGGCAGTCGGGGCTACTGACCAGGGCGGCGAATTTTCGGGGGAGGCAAAATTTGGATAGTGAGAAAAAAATTCTATACAATATAATTAACTTATTTTTTTAATAACATTTCTTATTTCAAGAAATATAATTAACAAAACCTAATACGATTGCAATGCAAAATTTGGCAATTTGGCTAAATTAAAGATACGTAAATGAGTTGAAAGTTTAAGAAAAATATGTTCTTCAGATCTCGACCCCTTTTAAGATGACGAATTTGTGCACTTCCATGCTTAAAGCGCAGAAAAAAATTAAATTAGCGAAGTATGGCATTGTGCATCTAGTGTTAGAACAAAATATCGAGTACTGAGTAAATATCGATACTTTGCGGTCGATAGCGAGTACTTTGCTATCGATTTTTAGCTCGATCTATTATCCAATATCGATTCTTTTCGTCGATAGTACTCAAAAAGAATCGACAGCGTAATCTATGAACACCACTCATTGCAAATGCAATACAATAGTCTCTCTAGGTGGTCGTAACTGTTCAAAGAATTGTCCAAAAACGACCACTCAGGGTCATCAGTCTCAAAAACCCAAAATGAATATGACCACACTAATAAATAAAGATGTTTATTTATTATTCTTATGTAAAATGAAACGGATTTTAAAATACGTTAAATGTTTTATAAAAACATATTCAACAAATAAAGTATGATTATTTTGCGTTTACTATATTTTGATTCTTTTTTACGCAAAATACTAATACATAGAAATTGATGAATATTATTATTAGAAATAATTATATTTCGATTCTTTTTTTACGCAAAATACTAATACATAGAAATTGATGAATATTATTATTAGAAATAATTATATTTCGATTCTTTTTACGCAAAATACTAATACATAGAAATTGATGAATATTATTATTATTTTTTTATATAATAATTTTATTTGATCATCTATCTACAGGAGATATAAAATCAATTGCATGGCTTAGAATTGAACAAAGAAAGAAAAAGCTATGATCTGCATCCAGTGATGCAGTTCTTTACAGTATGATATATAGATTGTCAAAAAGAAAAACAAAAAAAAAAAAAATAGAAATTAGTTATAAGTTAATTATTATTAAATCTAAAACAAGTCATTGGGGTAGTTTTTTTTCAGTCTTCTGTATTGGATTGGTTCTACGAGCTTTCTTGCAAGGTTATTTGGGTGAAAGGTGAGCCTATTACGATACTTTAGACTAAGTCTAGGAATCTCGTCTCTGATGAAAGAGACACCCAGTTCATCATGGAGTAACCAGGGGGGGTATTTAGGTGCGTTGGCAATTTGCCTAAGCATTTTATTTTGGAATCTCTGTAAGATCTCTACATTTGAGTGGCTGGCGGTGCCCCAGAGCTGAATGCCATAGGTCCAAATGGGTTTTAAGTATTGATTTGTATTCAAAACTTTATTTTAAACATTTTTTCGGAGTGGGGGGGTGGGCACACTTAGATTGACGACCCATGCAACCACTATTAATAGTTGTTTTCGCTTTTCTTCGAGTTGTTACGCTTTTGGCGAGATGTGGTTTTTCACGTGAGTTATTCGATCCAGGTGAAGCCTAGGTATTGAACAGTATTCCTTGTTGGAGATAGACCAAATTATGAAAGAGAGTGGGTAGTTATACTAATGGGCCAAAAATCGAAAATAAATTTTTTGCATTCTCGACGTTTTGAAGGTTTCTGAACCTTTTACTGGTATACCTCAGAAACTAAATGGATTGTGTGTGTGTGTTTTGTATGTCCGCATTTTTCGTCCACGTTTTCGGGCGCACGGATCAACCGATTTGAATGGTTCAGAAAACATTCGATTCCTATTAATAGGGAGATGTGCTGATTAGTTTCTGGCAAAGGCGAGTTTTTGAAAGAACGGATTATCCAATTTGTATGATCTAAAAACATTCAGATCGTAATGACGGGGAAAATATTTTTGTAATTTTGGATTAAAAATTTAAAAATTTACCCAGGCTAAGCGCAGTCTAAGCACCACTCTGGTACAAATGTTTACGCAAGTGCGTTTAGACTGTTTATGTACTGGAGCACTTTTCCAATTTTGTGAAAACTATTGAAAATGTGAAAATGCCGCCAAGCTAATCACAGTATAAGTGAAAATGTCGCACAGAATTATTTGCAAATACGTTTAGACTGTGACTATACGGGAGCACTTCTTCAATTTTGTGTAAATTAGGCAACTATTTTTTTTTTTGCTGAAATTGAATTCGAAATGAAATGATGATTGTTAATATTCTGGAGATAAATTCTGGAGATTTATGATTTATGATTACGAGGGAAGCTTTTCAAGCAACCCAGTACGAAGAAATAGTCTTTTTCTGAATTAAAATCTTGCTTGGAGGAAATATTTTTTGACACTCGATCTGTAGCCTCATTACAGATCGAATTTAATAAAATTTGCCAGAAACCAAATGAAGATGTGCAGTCTTATTCTCTGCGTTTTCAAGCCGTTTTAAGACAGCTTACAAGCGCCACTATTAAGAAAAAGAATAACCCAGCAGCGAATATCTATTATACAGATCTCCTCCAAGATCAAGCCCTTTATGTATTTCAAGAAGGTTTACACCCCGACCTTAGAATCATTGTAAATTGTAAATCTCCTTGCCAAATGTGTCTACTTGCCACAAACTATTCATCGCCGCTTAATTTTTCATTTAACTGTAATGCCTTTTCACATAGCAAAGGTCCAGATATCGGTTGTCCTGTTGATCGTTTTGAAAAAAACAACAATATAAGGCTTCTTCTAAAAGTTCATTTTTCGGTCTCTCATCATTTTCCAATTTTCACTCCCCTCTTCACTAACTAACTTGCAAGTGTACGACAAAATTGAATCGGCATTCTTTTAATAGTATCGCTTATAGTGGATGTACCTACTGTACCTACACCATACCTATCAGCTAACTTACGGCCGATTCGCCTTTTTCAATGATTCTATAATATATTTTTATCTTTAAGGAATAACACCACCCTCTTACGCTTTGGTATGTTTTAAAAATGTATATATTAATGTATATATGCACGTCAGAACACACTAGTAAAATTGCAAACGAACTCCTTAAAAGCGATAATGACGCGCGGGCGGAATATGCAAGTTCCGACGTGATTATGTCCGGATAATCGCGAATTCGGATAACCGAGGTCCGGATAATCGAGGTTCTACTGTATTTGGAACATTCGTCTCGGGAGAGCTTTTTTTTTTTTTTTTTTTTAATTTCAATCATTATTACAACAGCTAAATTATTAACATCAAGTAATATTAATAAATAATAACATAAATTTAAATAAATAAAAGTGCAAAGGATAAAATTTACATGAAATAATATCCGTAATATGATTTGATATAAAATATAAACAAATAATAATAAAAATAAAATTAATAAATAATATAAATAAAATTCTGAATAATAAAGTAATACTAGAAAAATAATAAAAATATAACAAAATAACAATAATAGAAATAGTAATAATAATAATAATAATAATAATTATAATTATAATTATAATAATTTACAAATTTATGAGATCATTTGAATTTTTTCGTTTTAGCCTGTTGGGCGCGCTTCTGAGTATACTTTGTTTGCCAAGTAATTTGGGTGTTCGTCTATTCTTTTTTGTAGTTGTTTGTTGACCTAGGTCATAGACCTTATACAATTTCGTATATACGTATTGTATAAGATCTATGACCTAGGTGCGCTCGCCTTATGATCTTGTTCTGCACTCGCTGAATAATCTGTAGATTTGGCGGTGCCCCATAGTTGAATCCCATAAGACCACACTGGTTTAAAAATACATTTATAAATAATTAGTTTGTTATTTGTCGACAGTTCGGAACGTTTATTCAGTAGCCAGTAATGTTTTTTGAATAGTTCATCAATCTGCTGTTTTTCTTGTTAATGTGAACTCTCCAGTTCAAGGCTAAATGAAATGATTTGTATAAATTCCTGCCTTCACTTTTAAAAAGCAGCGCTACTACATATCGTCCATCTGGAGATCGCGTAGTAGTTGAAGTAAAATGGTTTTCGCTTACATCATTGTTAGAAGAGAGGATTATTTCGGGAATGTCTTCTAATTGTAAGAATTTATTCATTTGTAATTGAAGATCTGAATCTGAAACATTACATAAATTAGTAGAAGTGCCGGTATTTTCAAATAAATTAGGAATGGAACCTAATATTAGATAACCCAACCGGGTTTCTAGGGCCACAAGTGATCCTTTATCACTTTTAACCTGATTAGTGCCAAGAATTTCGCCGAAAACATCGCAACCCAAAATTCCGTCGACCTCCTGGGGTGTATGAAAGTTAGGATCCGCTAAAGGATAATTTAGAAATGTTTTGATGGATGTAATCGGAATGGTAATTTGTGGTTGCTTTCCCACTATCTCGTGGACTACGTATGCACAGATGATAACTGATAAGAATCAGTTAAAGATTTCAAAGTGAAATTAACTAATCCAATAACTTTATGTGACGAATTGGCTAACCCCCTAACCCGATCACTTGGGTTGATATTGGAAGAATTTGTAAATCAGCTTTTTGCACCAAGTTAATGTCACAAAATTTCTATCACTTCCCGAATCAATAATTGTATGTAATAAAATGTTTTCTTTTCTAGTAGTAACTTTTACTACTGCTGTCGGCAATATGGTAATATGATGTGCGATTTTGTTTGATTAAATACGCATGAAACCGTACTATTTGATTTGGAGTTAGAAAGATTATTTTGATCCGTACTCGCAAAATTGCTGCCAATATGCAATAACGAGTGATGTCGTTCGTTACATAATAAACAGGTTTTATTCGATCGACATGTAGTCGTTATCATATGACCCAAACAATTTTCGCATAAGTTTATTTTTGAATAAGGGATCGCCGATCAGGTATACTCAATGCTAAAAATTCGAACAAGTAAACACTCCGTATTTATTTTTCAAGAAAAATGACCGGCTAATTTTAGTGTTTTTATAACTTGGTTGCTCATTAGTGAAATTATTGGTCATACCATAGACTTGATTTTTTGCTTGTTGTGATTTTTGAAGAAACTGCAGAGGTCTTGATATTCGGGAAACTCACCTAGATAAAAATGCTCGAATTTTTCTTGTAACAATGGATCGAATTTCGAGAATGCTAGTGACGTTATTAAGAAATCATAAGCGTCGGGAATATTTAATTGGGAAAGCGCTTGCACCGCAGTATCGAATTTTTCAAGGAATAAATTTATTTATCTAGAAGAAATGATTTTGAATGATAATAGTTGTTTGAATAATTTGTGGCTAAGTAACATTTATTTTGGTATTTTTTGATGAGTGCTTCCCAAAGATTTGATAATTGTTAGCCGTCGGTAGTATCGAATGAAATATTTTTAACGCCGGACCCTGTAACGCCCCTTTTAGAAAATGGAATTTGATACATTATCTAACTCGGTATTCTCATGAATTAGTGAAATAAAAGTTTCATAGAATAATGGCCATTGTTGAATATCACCTGAGAATTTAGGTACTTCGATGGACGGTAAATGTGGTTTGGGTACAATTACAATGTTCTTAGTTGAAGAACTATGCACATTTTATTTTCTAATAATTTCTCAGCATGTTTTATTTTGGCATACATCGTTTCAAGTGCCTTTATTGCGGAATATTCCGGAATGAAACTAGGATTATCTAAATATTTTAATTTATTTATTCATCGCACAATTGAATAAATTGTTCACGAGCATTTTCAGTAATATATAAATTTTCAAGAATTGGTGTTTTATTTGAAGGTTTATCAATTTGTTGCGATAGATCGAACGTTTCTTGAACAATTGAAAAGTACATCTCTCTCTTGGCGGTTAGACGTGCAATTCTGCACTAATATCGATTTTAGGCGCCATTATAATTTTTGTTTCTGTATACACCCAATAATCCTAATAATAATTAGGATCCGGCTAGAAAGGACCAAATGTTGATGTTGGGGGGGTTTCAACTCCCTTTCGAAGTATTTCATACTCCGAGGAATCATAAAAAAATAAAATGTATTCAGAAAACCAAAAAAAAACAATTGGAATACAATATAAATTAAAAATAAAGTTCTTCTTAAGCCATAATTAATAATAAACTAAAATATATTCTATATAAATTTTATATAAATGAAAAAACAAAAATGAACACTAATTAATATTGCATAAAAAATGTTATCTGTTTGGAAGTCCAAGCCGCGGCAGCTATTTGGTTAGATTAGAAACATCAGCGTAGTCGGTTGGAAATGTTGAAAGGGAATTTGAATACACTGATAACAAAAAAAAATAAATGGTTGATTTGACAACAATAGAAACTCAATCCACTGATAACATTGAACTGATAAAAACACTGAAAGGAACTGAATGTACTGATTGCCTTTTTATGAGTCAGATTGCCCGATTGCATAAAATTTGAAACGTGTGTCCGAGTAGAAAAACAAACCTTTTACAGGTCCGACAACCTATACAGGTGCGGCGCCAAATATATAAAAATAACATAAAATGTTCCAATATTTTTATATTTATTTATTCATTTGGTATTACTTTATATTAAATGAAAATAATTATTTTATGACGAAATAAAACTTTTTTTATATACTTTTTTATCGGAGTTTGAACCAGGTTTGATCCTAATACCGCAATATTGGTATTGTGACAACTCTCTCGGCCCTAGGGCTCTTGCGCACACCCGGGAACACAAACCGTATTATTTTTCCAAATGATGCTCTGCTTCTGGCGCCACTTGTACTTGGCATAATGGCGCCGGTATTAAGGATATACGGTGGCCCTGGGTACGCAGGCACCTTCAGCTGCCTCGTAATACGAGCCATAATACCTAGCAGAAATAATGAAATTTAAATAAGGGATTCTAGAGAGTTGGCCAACACAATTTTAGTACATGTTTTTAAAGAAGCTTTTCTCAAAGTCAACGATTTTAAACACTTTAAATTCATAGTTCCACAAAAAGTCGTAATTCTTAAAAATTGGGGCAATTGTCTCATGATTTTTGACTGTGGTCCTAGAAAGTATTACGATTACGAACAAAGTCTAAATGAACAAAACCGATAAAACTAACCACAATAAACGAAAAAGGCACCTTCAGCTGCCTCGTAATACGAGCCATAATACCTAGCAGAAATAATGAAATTTAAATAAGGGATTCTAGAGAGTTGGCAACACAATTTTAGTACATGTTTTTAAAGAAGCTTTTCTCAAAGTCAACCGATTTTAAACACTTTAAATTCATAGTTCAACAAAAAGTCGTAATTCTTAAAAACTTGGGGCAATTGTCTCATGATTTTTGACTGTGGTCCTAGAAATGTTATTCACGATTACGAATCCAAAGTCTAAATGAACAAAACCGATAAAACTAACCACAATAAACGAAAAATGGTCACAACTTTACCAAAACTATTGGTTGTTCTTAAAAACACAATATCAAAACATCTTGAGATAAAAAAAATATTATTTAGTACAGTTACACATTTGAGCCTCGTTTTGGTTTGACATTGAGTTCTGAGACATCCTGTATATATCGGATGTGTGTGTGTTTAAATTAAAATTTCATTGCCATAAATTAATTGTTGTAACACAGAATTTTTAATGTTATATCAAATTATTTAATATTATTAATATGTATTTTTAAAGTTCAAAATATTAATATTCAAAACAATTAACAAGCTGCAAAAAAGGGGAGTTAAAATAAAGTTCATTCTTTAAAGAAACTCCACTGATTTGTAAATTTTATGTCAGTCTGTGTGCTGTTTTTATTATTTTGAATAGTGATGTGCCGAC
This sequence comes from Ctenocephalides felis, assembly GCF_003426905.1. Taxonomy (NCBI): domain Eukaryota; kingdom Metazoa; phylum Arthropoda; class Insecta; order Siphonaptera; family Pulicidae; genus Ctenocephalides; species Ctenocephalides felis. Next base: position 10,594 of record NW_020538416.1, read on the forward strand.
TCGAAAAATTCCCGATTCGAATGATTCGAATCAGAAAAAAACCTGATTCGAATCATGATTCGAATCAACTCGAATCAAGTATATATATGGACAAAAAAAATCATGAATGTATTAATTTAGTAAAAGTGATCCAAATTTATAATCAAAATTGTCAGTTTAACCAATATAACCGACAAAGTAGAAATTGTAAACATAAATCACTATCAAAAAGTATATTCTGAAAATTATTAAAAATGATGTAATTTTGAGGACGGCTAAAACATATCTTCAAATTAATTTACAATAATAGATTACCAAACAATTGTGCATCACTAAAGCATATAAAATAATATTTGGAATCATGGGTCGATTGTTTATTTTACTATGTAATCAGTAAAGGATCGCATCTAAACTGAGAGCTGAAAGTTAATTTCATTAATGTGAATTTGCCATTACTTACATAATCAGAAGTTAACATATTATTTACTGACTTTCTGGTGTTTAGTAATTGTTTCAAAAGAGAATTATATTGAAAGATTCCCGAAACTCGTTTCATAATTTCGAGTGGTTTATTCTGATAACATTTAAAATCTAAAACACTTAATTATTATCAAAATTGGGTATTGATATTTCACGAATAAAATCGCTCTCAGCGCTCCGTAAAATAAATAAACACGCAAGAACGACGACGCATTGTATCGCCCATACGGTTAACTCATATCGCTCGAACGGCTTGAAGTCGGGATGATTCGAATCAGAATTGAAGTCGGAATAACTCGTAACGCCGCTTGATTCGGTTTGGCTCATGAAGTCGGAACAACTCATAACGCCGCTTGATTCGAGTTGGCTCAGATGAAGTCGGAACAACTCATATCGCCGCTTGATTCGAGTTGGCTCATATAAAGTCGGAACAACTCATATCGCCGCTTGATTCGGTTTGAGTCATGAAGTCGGAATAACTCATATCGCCGCTTGATTCGGTTTGAGTCATATGAAGTCGGATGATATAGTTAGTCGATGAATGCGGTTAAAGTCACACAAAGACGATTGGAGGTGGCTGATACATTTAAGCATATTAAAGTCGGGTGGCTCGCATGATTTAATTCATTATTTATTTTTTATATTTATGATATTTATTTTTTATATTATTATAATATGGAATTAAATTAAAACATTTTTTTATATTTATATTTATGAAAAATTTGTGTTAATACATATTTTATCACAGTAAATATTTCGCGGCTTGATGCGAGTTGATTCGAATCAAGTAAAATCTGATTCGAATCAAGTCGTTAAAGGCTTGATTCGAATGATTCGAATCACTTGATTCGACTTGGCACATCACTAATTTTGAACTAATATTCAATCTATTTCCCTTTTAATATAATAATAATGTTGATGAACGTGTTGTGCTCCCAACAGTTGGTGACTGTAAGTAATTATTACCGATGATTTCTTAGAAAAGAGGACAAACATGTTAGAAACAATAATTATGCAACTATAATATTTACATTAACTATTAGCATTATTTATAAGCACAAATTTTTAGTGTTTGAGATGGCCGATAAGCGTTTAGAATCAATACCTAAATTTCGTTCGTTTTTGATACTGTGAGCGTCAATAATCATCAACATGGCGACAACTGGCGGTAACATTAATTGTGTAAATTTTATTACTTTCTGAATCAATAAGCTCAACAAAAAATAATTGTTATCCACAGCTTGCCATTTTTGCGGGATTATAAAGAATTTAATAATTATTAAGTAAATGAAATTTGAATAGCTTATGCTTAAGTTGCATTCGTTTTGACAGATAGTAAAACTGACGCTCACGCTTTTGCTGCCCCACCTCTGTGGCGTGAGCATATATGAGCGCAAAGTATGCGTTACGAACATGCTACGACGATGCTACGACTCAGCCATGAGCGTACTTATGTGACACTCACAGCGCCAAGTCGAACGTTGAAAATGACATGCAAGCACGCTCACAGCGCGTAAGCATCCAACGCGAATGCACCCTGTGTAACGCAATTGTAACGCGCGAACATTCAAACAAACAATTTTACATAAATATCATAAATGTTTGTTATTCTAACATAAAATACAAAACAAATTGAACTTTAGTCAAACGCATTTTTTTATTAAAATCAAAAACTTGTTCTGTCTGAAAATTAAAATAATTATTACCGCGCTTCCCGATATTATTCTGTATTTCGACACTCTCCCCAGTGTTCTTTCATGTTACCATATGCGGAAGCAATATCACACTATCATCGTGAATATATACATATTAATAAGTCTTCCAGTGTTTTACTCTACAAAATAGAATGTTATAGAAAATATAAGCCAAATATGTTGGTTCATTAGAAATGAGAACAGTGAAGGCTATGTGGATTGTCATAAAAAATGACATGAATATTAAATTTGGCACTACATTTACTGAATGCAATATTAAAAATCATTGGAGAGTACTTCAACGAAATTATAAAAAATATGTTAACAGTCAAGCTACTGGTATGAATAATGATGTAAATATATAAAATAATTTATACATATTAACAATTGTGTATAATAGGGCAAGGAAATTTAAATTTCCAGTATGCAGAAGAGTTTGATGAAATATATTGCAATAGCCACAATATGAATCCAATCTGCATACTGTAAACAAGTGATCTAAATAAAATGGAAAATAATGCAGAAGCGCGGGATGATAGTGCATATGAATTTCAAGAACATATTGCAACTTCAAAAAGAAGGCAGCACCGTAGAAGGCAAACAATATTAGAGAAAATGAGAGAAGACAAATTGAAGTTCCAAGAACGAATTATACAAATTGAAGAAGCAAAATTGGAAAGTTCTAACACGAAAGTATGGAATGTTTTAAAATAAAATAATATTCATAAATTTTCATTAAATATAATGAATAAATTATTATACAATATAAATGCCTAATTTTAATTTATTAATTCATTTGTATTAATGAAATATTTGTATTAATTCTTTAAACCAATAATAATTTCAGAGATTGTAGCCGAAACTATTTATAATGATATTCGAGTGTCGGAGGCTCAAGTGGGTGATTACATCAGAGAATGGCTTTGTCATGCACAGAGCAGGTACACTAGGAATAAAGAGAAGACAGGTTTTTAAAGTTAGTTAGGTTTATTGAATTATTTAGTTAGATTTTTATTGTATTATTTTATTAGGTTAGGTTTATTGTATACTTGTAATTGTAAGTTAAGTTTTCAATTATATTAAATATATTATATATATATATATATATATATATATATATATACCCAGACAACACAAGACATCCTGGAAAACGTCCACAGGATATCCACGCGCGGACATTCATTGTCCCTGCGATAGCCTATTACGGATATCCCGCTTATCCTGATCTTATCCGAAACATGTTAATATGTCGCACCTATGGGACGTTCTGTAGGATATCCCGCGCGGGATATTCCGGACATAAACCGGACATGAATAGGATATAATTATGGAATTGTTTTTTACTTTTTAGATAATAATTATAATTAAATAAATTAAATAAAATGAATTAAAAGAACAGAATTTTACAAAGTAAATTTTATTAAAATCCTGAAATAATTTTATTACAAAATAACGAAATTGAATATAAACAATGTTATTTCTAAATAAAATTTTATTAAAACCAGATTAAATTAAATTTTATTAAATATAATAAATTTGGAAATCAGTCCAATCAGTCCATGTTAGATGGTTGATTGCCCCTCCTGAAATAGAAGAAAAAATTAATTATATTTTTTTTATATATATATATATATAATATAATATATATATATATATATGCATACACACATATATATATATATATATATATACACACATATATATATATATATATATATAAAAAATTAATAACACACATCTCACAAACATACCTTGTATACCATTCACTGGCATGCCTCAGCCAGCTTTTTGTAGCCTCTGAGATGGCAAACTTGGTTTCATTAGGTAAGTTCTTTAGAACAGTTTCTGAAATTATTCATATGTAAGTTTTATACATAATTTACAACATATCATAAACATAGGAACTATAAATTACCATTGATGATATCGCACAGCACAAGCTCGCAATACTTGTGCTTTCCTTTACCCCCTGCCCAGCTGAACTCTCCTAGCCAGGCCATCATCAAATATCAATTTAATCAATTGTACTGTGACAGATTTAGCACATTTTCCACCTGTCCTAGCCAAATACAAAATCTAAAAATAAAGACTAGTTTATAATAAAGCTAACTAATAAACATAAATTTGGGTGAAGCACAGAGGAAACTTGTTTAAAATTTCCTTGAAGTGGCCCATGTCACTACTCATGACAGCCTTAGGAGACTGGAAGGAATCCATTCTCAACATCATTTCCTTCACTTGCTCCTCAAGGCCCTCCATGGTTAATCGAACTTTAGTCATCTCCCTGATGAAAATTTCCTCGCCAATTGAATCTAGCAGGGTAGAAATGCCAGCATTATAAAATATATATTTGTACTAGTAACATAATATTTCAAATACCATGCAGTATACAAAAAGCTTTACGTACAATTATTATCTCTGTTCCGTCCAATTTGTCTGCAGCTTTTTTTCTGGAGAAGTAATCAATGTCTCCAAATCATTATTCATGTTTTCAATTGTCTGTTCTGCACATATATTTATTCTTGTGCAACTTTCCTGTAGATTTGCAGAATCAGTAATAGCTGTTGCCTGGATATTAGCCTTTACATAGTAATTCACACGCCTTTGAAACTGCCTCTTTGAAATAAATCTAACACTTTTGAATACTTTTTTTGGCGCCATATTATATTAGAAGTTTTAAAATACTATATATTTTAGTGTGAACTCAAATTATAACTCTTAGATAGAGAACTAAACTGATAAAAATGTAAATTTATTTTTTTCAAGTATGATATAAATTATTTATTACACACTCAAATATACATTAATTATATAAAACACATGCAATTTCCACTATTATTAATCAAGTTTAGAGCATTTGGATTTTCAATATTATTTATTAATAACACCACATATATATTTAAACAGAACAAATGAAATTTTCACTAATAATACTCAATTACGCAACAACTATAAAAGAATTCGACATATAGCGTCAGTAGCTTAATTGATGAGGATGACGCCAAGCGACGCGACGGCGAAGAGAAAGGGACAAACATATACGTTTAGAGGTCTCAAGCCGTGCGCGTATGAGATCGACATGTCGTGAACCGTTCGTTATACCTGCTCGAGTCCTTTGCTTTTGAGACGTCCCGTTGCATATTCATAGGATATCGCGATATTAGGAGATTGTGAGGACAAGTGGGACATTCCCTGGCATGTCTTGTGCTGTCTGGGTATATATATATATATATATATTACATATTATTACAGCAATCAGAACCTTAGTTCCTATGATGGACTATGATGAACCCAATGGTTAATCCATCCATATTTTTGTTATTAGAATATATGATTTTTGTTATTAGAATTAATCTAATAGGGCTGACTTTTTATTGGTGCAGCAATGCCGGACAAGGGCTATTTTTACTTGGAAACATATTGCTATCTATATTTCTATGTGAAAATCGTTGTCACTGCTGCCTGACAACAGGCTGCTCGAAGTGGGTATCGAACCTGGGACCTCTGAATCAAGTCCCGTCGCTCTTAACCGCTTACTACGGGCAAGCCCTTTAATTGCATTTTTAGTTCATTGAAAATTCATATTTTCAGATTATTTATTTCATTGAGAAAAAAATTAATACGATCCATTTTCAACCCATATGCCAAACTTTGACCTGGGATCGGACGATCCTCAACAGCTTTGCCAAATTTTAACATACAATCGAACTTTTTTCTATGTATGTGCTGTGAGAGATGTTTAATTCAATTTGAAAAATCTTGTGCTTTACCTTTAGCAGTAAACGAGAAGATCTAGTTCCAATCCATGATCAGATATACTCTTGAATTCACAATTAGGCTTTAAAGAAAACTTGCAGAGCATTTGTTAAGGAAGGCGACAAACTGTGTGCCCAAAATAATCAATAAAAAATATGAAAATAACACCTTTTTATTGAAACTCTGAAGCTTCATGGGGTTCGGTAAACATAACTTGATATATGTAATTTGTCTACAAAAATTTGTGAAATATCTTACAAAATATCTGAGCCAAAAGCAAAAGCACATAAAGTTGGAAAAAATGCGATGCTCGTGTATGTGAAAGTGGTATTAATAAATCCTTAAGATAAAATATTCGAATAGAGTTTACATGGAACAAATAATTACATAAAAAGTATACTAGGATTAAATGTAAATCTAAAATTAGGAATACAAACATTAAAATGTCTGTCGAATCAGAAAACACCAACCAAGGTTTTTCGTTTCTAATACCTATTACAAAATGTGCAGTATCTCGTTTGGGCAAAAATAAATCTTATGCGACGTTAAATAAAGCAGTAAATAGAAAAAATATAAAACTAAAATTATAAGAATAAAATACCCTGTTTTACTTATTACCATTGAAGCGAAAACATGTACTAATATATTTATATAATTAAATTTGTATATTTATTTGCATGTATTGTTGGTTTGTATTTTTGTGTGTTTATAGTTTTCCAATTAGAAATATTATTCAGAAATAAAGAGAATACTATTACATCTTACGCATTTCATAATGTGTTGTCTATTGAATATTTAAAACTAGTTAAGTGTAGTTTAATGCATTAGTATGTAGCAATTAATTATTCTCCAAGAATTTCTTAATATTTGCAACTATCCATTAAAATCGATTTCAAATATCACAGAGTGGGCACTAATCGATTTTATTAAATCTTACTTTTTCTTTATATAATTTCCATGCTGCGTGTTATTTGTCGATTTTCTTCATATATAAATTTAACAAATTTGGTGATATATGTTATAGAAATAAATAATTTGCTGAAGCTAGGGAAGAACTTGAACTTGATCAGAAAAGATCAGATAAGTCCAAAGATTGTCATAATCACAATTGAATTGAACAAATCAATCTCCACAACGTTGAATAATTTCTGTGTTATAATTTGATGTATAGTTCAGGAATCTTCCTCATGAAAGACCAAACATCTTTGAGCTATTACTATTTATTGTCAAATACCTCAAACCATTGAATTTGTGAGAATTTTTCCTTCAATGAAACTAAGACTGCCATTTTATTTAACACATTGTTTTGATATCTACAAAGATATCTAATCTCAAATCTTGATAGTAAGCTGTCTTCCTATTTGGTTCAAAACTATTTTCACAATCACGCTTGACAAGATTTCATACAAAAAGGATGTTTCAAATAGTCTGGCATATCAAAGCAATAAATTAATTGTCGTCACAGTGATCATTCATAAATCAAATTCCTCTTTACATATTCGCACAGGAAAATGTGTGACTTTTGAATCAATTGAACAAAATTTTAATGATCTTCAGCAGTAGTGATCTTATCTTGCCCACATCTTATTTGATATGTAAATTATAGTTACTTATATTTTGTCAAAGTTTTGTGTATTATGCATCTCCTTGTATTATGTATTTGTCTGATCCAAGTTTAATTCCTTCCATGAGATGTTTTAGTCTCATATTATTTCATGTATGAGCAAACCTATGCATCATTTACCTTCTACCATATTGATACAGTCTTTCATATTAAAATAATAGATTAATTAATCTATTATATAATAAATAGTTAATATGTTTTACTTCTTAATTGTTCTTTATGTGGTTGCAATCGCAATTTCGCAAGAATCACAAGTTGCTATTATTGCATCATCAGTCGTTATTAGTCTTAAACATCATTTTTTAGTAATTGCTGACCCATTAAGTTAATTATATATATAAATTGATATTATACCTGCCGTGGTATAATCAATAACAGTGCTCTTTCTTTAATTCAATAGTTCATTATCTTTTCTTAAAAAACGTAATAATTTTCCATTATATTTATAACTCCACTGTAGCCATAATCTATCTATACAATAATTAAAATTGCGGCACAATTGCTATATACGTTTTAACAAATTTTACATATACAAAGACCACACATATTGATTTCGAAAAAAGTCTAAATTCAAGAAAACTACCGACACTTTACCATTACAATACATAATTTTTGGCAAACTGTACATGAACTGATATACCAACGCACACATTTTATGGATTTATTTTTGCTCAACAAGAAACTCATGAACAAATAAAATTATATTCACATATTAGCACACGTAAGTAAATAATATAAGATTTATAAATTAATACAAAAAAATTAACTCTTCAACGATTTTTCAATATACCACGAGATATGCTTTTTGTTGTATATGCCATGCAAACTCTACCAAATGAAAATACATGATTATTTAAATTTAACCCTTTCGACTCGCGAATTCCGAAATTTATATGTAATTTGACGCCGGAGCGGCGGCATCCGAGTCGAAAGGGTTAATATATTTCACAAGGCAGCTAATATCTTTCAAGTTATGTTTTCATCTTTTATTTTCGGGTACATAATTTGTCACCTCCTCAGAAATTGAATCTTTCCTAAACACTAATTGTAACTCGCAACAAAATTCGGGCATTATAGATTTAAAAAAAATGTACGCAGTGCAGTTTTCGCAAATAACTATTTACATTTTGCGGATAATACCAGAGCCACTCCAGACCGATTATACAAAATACGTGACATCGTAGAAGCAATTGTGCATACTTTCAAAAGTTCAGTTAGACCTGGACCAAAAATTGTTATCAATGAGAGTATTTCAGTGAGGACATTTCAAAAATTTAGGCAGCGTTGCATATACATTTTGCACTGGCGACAGTTTCTGGAAAATATACATGAATGACATGGAAAAAATATTTTCTAGTATTTGCCAGTTTGCTTCTAAAAAATATACGCAGATTACTTTGTTTTTTTTTATTTATTTTTCATAGCAAGCTATACAAAGTACATTCAGCTATATTTGTTACAGTTATATATTATTTGACTGCGTGAGAAGGATCGCTATCCTGCGATAGCGCTTTATTAGATGTTATGTTATATTTTGTAGTAAATCATTGCAGATTCTTTTTTTGAGACGCTTTGGTGGTAAAGACTTGAGCAGCAGGTCTAACGCTAATACGATTGGATGACGTCTTAGACGAGCTTTGTATCTGGTGCAGTAAAGACTAATTTCTTCTTCTATAGTTCGAATTCTAAAATCTTGATGTATCAACCAATTGGGAACATACTTTGAAGCGTTCACGACTTCTTTCAAAATTTTATTTTGGAACCTTTGTAGAATAGTTATGTTCGATTTACTGGCCGCACCCCATATTTGTAGGCCGTAGGACCATATTGGTCCCGCTAGTAATTTAATTGCTGCATTTGAAAAGAGGTCAAAGATAAGCAAACAAAATAAGGAGCGTCGCTTCAGAGAATTCATGGCATTTAAAGAACAAAAAGCTAAAGAGTCAAATCAATATAAACAACAAGCTTTAGAGTTATTAAAAAAGCTTGTTAAAGCTAATTCTAATTCTAATACTAATAATTCTAATTAACATGATTATGCTTAAAGACTGCTCTTTATGAAGTCGGGCTTGGACTTGAAGATAATGGCTTCCAATACTCAGAATAACAATTTTTTTTATTTTTCTGAATAAAATTTAAAACAATTAAATTTTATACTTTTAAATATAATAACCAAAAAAAGAATTGATTTTATTTCATTTCATCCAATAATTAATTCACTAATGTACAATAATTAATTAAATGTATAATATTATTTGATTTTTAATTTACAATTTTCTTGTGTATATAATTATAAAAATCTTATCTTATTATTAGTTTGTTCATGTTTATTTCTCATAATTGTAATTTTTATCTATTGAAATGACTTATAGTTGCTTTCATTAAATATTTCTTATAATTAATTGCTCACATATACGATTTCGTTTATCAACACCAGCAGCAGGTAAAATTCTATTATAATAAATTTCATTTATGTTTCCATTTTGTTCTATTACTTCCTCCAACGGAAATACATCGTTTTTTAATCGAGAACTGTCAGTAAACTGCGAAATCTTTTTTTAAGTAATCCAAATGCACGTTCAATTGCTATACGTGCAGAAGAATGACAAAAATTATAATTTTTTTGTCTTGCTGATAAGTGCCCATTATCTCGATATGGTGTAAGTAAATGTTTGTGAAGAGGGTAAGCTGCATCGCCGACTAAATGAGATTCGTTCGGGAATTTATGTTCATCGTTGAGGTAATTATTCACTTCTGATAGACGTAATACTCGTGCGTCATGTGCAGAACCAACATTTCCAGCATAACAATGAATAAATTTACATCGAGCATCACAAATAGCCTATTTTTGAACAAAAATAAAAATGAATATTTACAAATGTTGTTAATTCACATGACTGCTTACTTGTAATTGAATTGAATGATGTCCTTTTCTGTTGACATAACATTCCGGATGTACTCGAGGTGCGGGTATATTTATATGTGTTTCGTCAATTGCACCGATAACATTGGGACAGCCGCTTGTAGTTTCAAATTCAGTAGAAATTTCAGCAAGCTTTTCATTTTCAGGCCAGGTAATAAAATTTGGAGCTATTTCGACTAGAGCTAATATTACCCTTTGTACACTCCACCACGCTGCTGCAAAACTGACACCAAACCTTTGGCAAACCGAGCTTAAAAAAACAATGTATTAGGTTAATGTTTAATTTTTAATAATTATAGTTATTCAAAATATAAGTAATTATATTTATACCGATACGAATCTGGAGTAGCCATTTTCCGTAAAGGGATGAATAATTGTTTGTCTGGTGATATCATTTCACATTCTGGGTTTTTTCTGATTAACGATGGTTCAATTTTTTCACGAACAAAATCAAATGTTGATCGAAACAGTCTAAAATTTAAAAACAAATTATTTGCATGTAATTAAACTGAAGGGTCAAGATAATTTTTTGTTAACTAAATTCTTAAATTGAAATAAATATTTACTTAAAATGAGATTTAAATTCATTATCTGAAAATGCTGGTATAACCTCTTCCACAAAGTTTTTTATTCTTGGTATAGGTTCTTTTTATAAAGATAAATTCAAATGAGTTTCGCAATACTTCCATTCCATATCATTAACACTATCTTCAATCATATCAAACTCATCACTATCATCAGACTCATCATTGATAATTTCTAATAAATTATTTATCATTTGACAGACAGTTGCCGCTTTGTTGATGCTTATTGACTTGATGCTCACAGTATCCAAAACGAGCGAAATTTAGTTATCGATTCTAAGCGCTTATCGGCTAAGTCGAACACGAACTAGTGGGGCGCATGGCATCGTGCCTTAAGGCAAATTGCTGGAACTTCCCGTACGAAAAATTATTATTTTTTTAAAAAGATTAACGTTTTTTGAAAAAAATTT